>NC_050589.1:24434204-24734204 GCF_013368585.1 Megalops cyprinoides
GCTTCAGAATACGTTCAATTGTTTACTGAAGGAGGGACTGTTGGACATGCATGGAGACATCTCACTTCCAAACTAGCACTTCTCTGGCTATTACAGACATGGAGGAGCACATGGGAAAATCTATGGCATGACAGGATGCACATTATCCTGTAGTAATAGCTTTTTAGAATAAAGGTAAAAACAAAACTTACGTCTAACCTCCTCTTCTAAAAATGTTAATATGCATCATACAAATAAAGCTTAAACTACTTATATTCTGACAGACTGGGAACATTTTCATCTCGGCAAATGGTAGGTATTGGGACCTGGCAAGTGGTGTACAGACCAGGGTTGAATTAATGAAAGAGTCCCAGCCAGCCCTGTGCTCATTAACACAACGGCACACAGTTCTGAGCAAGTCATCAATATTTGCTTTCTGCTCGAGCAGCCGCCTGGTAAAGTGCAGATAAACGATTCATTTTTCATTAAACGAGTTTTCATATATTTTTTTCTGTGTGTGTTTGCAGATGCTCCACGTGGGCCTGTAGCTCCGTGTTCAATCGATCAAGCTCAGGGGTTGGTCTATCGTAAACTCCTGAACGACAGCAAGGCCAGGCAACCCTGGTCCTGGACTGCCAGAGATGTTTCTGGTTTTTGCTCCATTCTCTCTGCACTCTTAATCACATAATGAATGTGAACGTTCACTCTAAATGAATCCTGGTGAAATGCTGAGCACCTCCAGCACACAGTCATTTGCATTGATTAAGTGTGATAATTGATCTAACTGTGTGATTAAGAGCTTGGGGGGAACAGAACCCAGAAATGTCTCTAGCGCTGCAGGAGTTGGAGTTTCCTGGCCGTGCTGTAGACAAAATGAGATGGGGCTGAGAGACCCACCGTGTCCCTGCCAAGCTGTCCATAGTCTGCATGTGGTACAGCTGTCTCCAACAAGGACAGCCTGTTATTTTTACAGTTCTCTCCTGCCTGTTACAGCTGAAAAGGTGTCACAAGTTCTAAATTAAGACTTGTTTTGTTCTTAGGACACCTTCAGTGATTGCTTCTTTATTTTTTATTTCACCTTTCACAAGGTTCAGTATAGCAGTTTTGCACCTCCTTTAGACGGGCATCAAGTTGTCCTCAAAAACATCCTGAACAAGACAGAGGTGTAAAAAATGCATTTGTCTGCTTTGATTTACTCCAAAAGTCAAAAGAGGGCATCCTGGCATTGATTAGTCTGCTGTCTTGCATTCAACAGGCACTTAATGTTCTTCAAAAGCTAGACGTGATACACCCTCTTTGAGATGAGATGCCTTGAGTCACCAGCAAGGAGGAACTGAAAGGCTGTTAAAGTGAGAGACAGTGCATACTGAGACAAATATATTTTGATCCCATTGTCCCATTTTACATTGAGGGGTCATACCTACCTGCCTCACTAGGCACACTGTAACTACTCTGTGTATACATCGTGTACATATTTCTTTTTGAACCATACATGCGTGACTGGATCAGGGTCTTGTGTTTGAATTGATCAATTAAGAACATTTATGTTGCACTCAGTTAACCACTTTCATTGTCGATTAGGATCAATACTTCATCAATGACAATACTGCTTCATGGTCCATTTTCAGCTAAGTTCTAGCTTCTTGGCAAATGGAACCAGGTCTTTGGCTAATGTGTATTAACATGCATTGTAGTGCATAACTCCCTCAATCTTTTTAGCAATGGCTCCAGGACTCAAACATGCAAAACAACCCCAAAACATAGTTACAACCCCCCACTATATTTCACGCAGTGAGGACAGGTGCTTTAAAATAGGCGTCAACTTTTTATGCAAAACCTATAGCTGATGAGCTGATGTTCATATGTTTATTTCATATGACCATGATACATGCTTACAAGTTATTCAGATGTAGTTTGGTAAATTCAAGTTTCCTCTTTTCATGGCTTGCCTTCAAAAAAATCTTCCCTTGCAATCTTCCCATGATTCCAGCCGTGTTGAACACTGTCAAAGGTCATGCACAATATTGATCCATTCAGCAGATGCAAATTTCCATACATTAAATGCATGAAGGTTGTGTGTGACATGGCTGTAATGTCACTTTGATTTGGCTTGGAGTCTAACAAAGGGATTGCACCTGGCCATGGGCGGAGGTTGTTGACCCCCATGTAGACATCACAAACAAGGAAAAGACAGGGGGAGATGGAGTGGAGGAAAGATGCTGTGAACAATTGACGCGTAAAGGAAGCGGTAAATGAGATTTTTGTTGTTGTGGGACAGGGTCAGTTTCTCTAGGTTTCGTTATTTGCATAGGGATTTTCAGAAAATTCTCTTCCCATGTCTTCCTCTGGAACTTTGAAAAGTATGTTGCAAATGAACACTCTTTATCCTATGTCTTTTATAAAAGATATTCTGTCGTTCTGGGAAGTGTTTATAACCTGTGAAAGTGAGGAGCACTGGCGAGCTCCATCAGACATTTGAGTTTTTTTAGTTCTTTCAGACACTGGATTATAAATTTAAACCCACAGATGACTATAATCTAAACTGTTTATGGCCTTTCAGAAGGGAAAGCAGACCAAATACCAAAGGGTATCTGTGTGAAGACAGCTCATAGGAGAGATATCACTAGCTGATCTGTGACCAGTTTTTCATCTCCATCTGACAGTTCCTCAGTGGCTTTGACATTAATATATTTTTGAGACCTGTGCTACAGATTTCTTGCAATTACGGACCTTTAAGAGGCACAACATACCCTTGCTTTTGGTTTGATGTTTTCCTTGGACAGGCAAGTTTCAAACTGAGGATCACAGGGTGACCACAGTCAGGAAGGTTCAAAGGTTCAGTCTGGACTGTGCTGGACCAGTGTGAGGCGTAGCTCCTAAGATTACAGTTGGGGAAAACAAGATTTCAGCCAAAAAAACTAAACTAACCATAGCCGCCAGTTTCCAAAGGCAGTAATCAAGTGCTGAAATGAGTCCCCGCGCTGTTGGTGCCCTGTTGACTTGCACGACTGTGAGATGTTTGTGAGGCTCTTAGCCCTACACTCCCACGCCACCATCAAAATCAGACCAATGAACACACTGTACCCCTTTCAGGGGTGCCTACTGAAGAGTCGGCTGAGATTTTGGGGTGGGTGGAGCAGAAGAAAGGCGGTGTTGTTTCGGGCAGGTCCTGAGAAGGGCTCACGCTCTCCCTCGCACTCCCCGTGCCCTGCCCAAAAGGCCTCTTCTGTGGATCAAAGGGGGCTTTGATGCAGGGTCTAGTGAATCCAGGATCCTTGACCTTTAACCCTGAATCATTCAAGTCATGTGAGGTGACTTCACTGTGGCATTGGCTGTGCAAGTGAAAGGAGCTCTTATGGGAGAGTCTGCCACCCCCAGCACTCTGAACCCATCATGTGCTGGTTTACACCCCCGCTTCATCCCAAGTAATTGTTTGACTGAGCTGCTGATGGCCCACTGGTCTGAGAAGGAATATTTCTTTGACAGTTACCTGCTAGAGGTCCAGTGAAAATTAAGCATGCTGTTGGTGTGTAAAAACATAAACATGAAAGTAATTCTTCGGCTTCTTTTAACTTGCGGCTTGAACAAGTTAGGAACTCAAATTAATATTCAAATGTTTCACTCCAATTAATTACCGAGCCAGACAGAATTACAGCCAGACAGCAGACATACACAGAGGACTAGGTATGTAATTCAGGGTCATACATTAACAAAAAAATCAGCTTTCACATTTATTTTAGGATAAAAAAAAACGACATAAACAGCCTCACAACAGGATACTGTCGCTACATCTCAGATCCATATCAGCAGTGAATTAAGAGCTTAATCAAACTATTAGATGAAGAGACGCTTGAATGAAAATTGGCACACACAGGGGATCTTAGCACCAGGACTGGAAAACACAGCCTTATGATCTAAGGAGTGACAAAGTGGAGGGGAAAGTGGCTAAAATATGCATGCTAAAAACCTGCTCATTTCCAGAAAAAACTTTCTACTTTCAAAAGCTGGTATGAGAATGCATGAAGTTTAATAAGGAGCAAAGGCCAACCAGCCAAGCTAGGCTCATCATTCTGCCTATAGTCCATCACCATTCTGCCTCTCGCGTTATCAGGGCCCTTATTTATCTTTGCACTTTTACGGCTCGGTCCTCACAAGATTACAGAATCTTCCAGAGACCGGCAGTGTGGAGCAGACAAGGCAGAGTGACGCAGAGAATCCATTTCCAGTGGCTTTGTAACAACAAAAATATAATGAGAACCTTTTCAAACTCAGAATGGGAACAGAAGGAGAGTACAATTTCTTACTGGATACGACACAGAAAACAGCCTGTGAACTGCTGTGATGCCATTACAGAAATCCAATTGTTCACATTAGATTTCTGTAAGACATCTATAAATATAAAAGGCCATGCTCTCTTTTACGCATCTGCTTATCCATCAGACCAGCGTAATGGTTTGATGGCTTATTGATTATCATTGTCAATGATTGGACAAAACCACAGCACAAACACCAGTGCAAACAAATAATCTAAAATCAATTCAAAGACATTTTGTAACCTTTACATTACAGAAACAAATTGCTGATTATTTCCCTTGTTTACAGATGTAGCAAACTAATAGCACACAGATTATATCAATATTATAGATTATATCAAATTACGAAGCATCTGACCATACGCCATTATTACTATTACCATTTTCATCCTCATCCAGAGTTACATTACTTGATATATTATCCATTTTTACAGCTGGATGTTTACTGAAGCAACTAGGACTAAGTCTCTTGCTTGAAGGTACAACAGTACATATTGAACACAGATCAATGGCATTTATTGTAAGCCACAGGTTAAGACCTTTAATGCTAGCCATGAAACAACATCATCTCATAATGCTAGACTTCTGATTTTGAGAGTGAGAAAGAAAGGCAGAAAACCTGTTGCCAGAAAAACCTGTACGGTGACTGGTGTTTAAGTAAGTAAGTGGTGGCTAAGTAAGTATAAGTTCAGATCTTGCAAGATGCTTTCAATATTTGTGTGTGTGTGTGCGCGCGTGTGTGTATGTCTGTGTCTGTGTGTGGGCGCGTGTGTGTGAGGAATCTGTGTATGTCTAAAGTGCCTGTGTGTGTCTGCATGTGCTATCTGTGTGTGTGTGTTCCTCATCTGAGATTCCTGGCACTCTGTGGCAAAAAGGACAGTGGAGATGCGCTAAAATCAGATTAAGGGATTCACTGTGGGCAGCTGTACTGGAAAATGACATTTGACACAGAGTGATAAGATAAAGAGACCAAATTCATAAAAATAACCTTGAAAGCATTGTGGAGTACAGGACAAATACAAGGCCTACATATAACTCAAACAACGAAGCACCTTCTCAACCTGCTATCCAACCAGTAAAATACACGTTAAACTTCATAACTTGTTAACAAAAGTGTTCTCATGTCATGAAGCTGCCATTAAGGAACTGATATTTTGACCAGGTGAGTGCTGCATATTTGATTTCCAGATAGAGAAGCACCATTTTACCCATAATTAAAGTACCTAGCCTAAATTGCATCAGTAAAATATAAACTATGCAAGTCAAGGAGGAAATCTTAAACATACACAATTGAAGTCATACATAGAAAATGTACAATGCATCTAGAGTGTTAGTTTCTCATCAAAATTTTTCTGCAGGAGAGAACACTTTATAGTGTTGATATAGCACAGTAACTATACAAATATTATGGTCATAAAAGTGTAACAGTTACTGCTACCTTTCTAATAGCCTAAAGACTATGCAGATTCTGCATTGAGATGCTTAGTCCTAACCTAATTCCCTCTGAGGCATTATCTCAAAATCAGTTTTAGTCACTCTTCATTTTTAAAAAAACATGTTTAAATATTTAAAAGCACCTCCTTGCCTAGGAGCTGTAACTCTTCATACTAACCAACTCGACATTTTATTCAAATCCTTTTTTCAGGCTTTTTGAAGAGAAATGAAGTGACGTGACAGTCTCTTCTTTTTTTGGCAATTTTTAGTTGAGGGTGACAGAAACGGGTACCCACTCTGGCATTGATCGATGCCACAGAAAGACAATCCGTTTCAGCTCTAAGGGATCCTCAGTGCTGTAACATCACACCCTCTCCCCACCTCCAATGGTATAATATCACCCCCTGTAAACTGCTATATTATGATCCCTCCCCAGTCAAGTTCAATGTTCCATCTCTCCCCCCGGACAGGTGACCGGTAGATAGACTGCTCTACAAGAGCCACTTGCTGCACTGTGGGACTGAAGTGATTCAGGCCCTCCAGCAAACAGGCTGAGAGGGGATTCACACACTTTTATCCAACCCCACCAGAGGTCTGGAAAACAAATTTTATCTGTCGAGGGTCAGGTCATCAGGGATGAGTGCTGTGGTACATGTAGACTCATAACACGCTTTTTTTTATACCATATAACAAATCAAGAAAAAAAAACTAATTACAAGACCTCCTTCAACGAGGTGCTTTGTGTTGATTAGAAGCAGCTGTGGAAAAGAGATTTCACACAAAGGAGAAGATAGGTATCCAGTGAGTTTAAACCTGTTCCATGGAGAATGACTCATTCTGATAGACTAGCAACAGCTGCCTCTCATCATCTGTGCCCCCTATGAGTTTATGGCACAAAATATATTAACTCTGCAGAATGCAGAAAGAATGAGATCCATTTTATAATATGATTCCAAGTATATAAAACGTGACAAACAGACTAATGCAGACCTGATAGGGCTCAGCATCATAATTCTCTTGAATGACATTAGAGAAAACACCAAATAAATGACTTGCACTTTTGAAAGAGCACCTAGAAATTTGAACTGCACGAAATGGCTGTCCAAGTCCTATTCTTGTCATTTTTTTCATGTAAAATGCCACTCCAGATAGAGAAGGGCAACAGGGAACACCACTAAGTGTTTGTTAATTTTTACTACTTTCTGCTATGAATTTCACATTTCATCTGTAGTTCAGTTTGAGACTGTCATATATGCGGCACTTACACCAGAGAAAAACCTCAGAGTGAAATACAATAAATTAAATGGAAAGCTGTTTTCCTGATGTAAATAGTTTAACACATTCTGTTATATTTAAGCTACATTCCACTGAAACCTAATACCCACACATGCTATATTAATATTAGACCATGTTATCTTTTAGTCCTTGTTTTCTGTCTGGTTTTGAAAATATTCATTTCTAAAATTGTGCACAGACTGTCAGAAAATAAAGAGAACCTAAAATGTCTGAAAGATATTTTTCCCATTAGTAAAAAATTGCAATTCTAGTTTAAGATTCTAGTAGCACTGAAGGTACATTTCTTCAGTAACCTATTACTAGATATTAATTTCTACCTTCACATGCTCCAGATCTGTTAAAATGCTGTTTCACTGCTATTATTGTCCAGACCACCACATTGCTCTACCAGAGTCACAGAGTAACAACTAAAGGCAGGGAACAGAACTGGGCAAGAGAGAACAGTGACCTCTGCTGCTCCACAGAGGAACTGTATGGAGTCTGGTCCCTGCACATAATTTAATTTGTAAAGTGGTAGAGGGTAAAAGACCCTGCAAATTACTAGCAGTATTCCTGGCAAGCTGCAAGACCTCATTTGCTAGCTGTGCTGTAGTCATTCTTTATGTGAGTTTTAACTGCTGGTAAAGAGCAGGTGATGATAGAAGAATGGGCCTTGACATGTAGAGGATAGGGGAGAACTAAGCAGCCTTCCCCACTGAGTGTCAGGTGGATAGTCAAAAGCTCTGAAACACCCAGGAGTGAAATCCATATATTTTTATTGGAATTAATAAGACAAAACAATGCCAATGGAAAGTTCTTGGAATAAATATCTCCTCCAAAACACACACACATATAACTTAGGACTATATGATGCAAATACATATATTGAAGAAGTTATTTTTCCTCCATGGACACCAGCAACTACAAGAGCAGGACTGACATCTTACAGTACTGACACAGTGCAGTCTATACAAGGTCAGGACTTGACACATGCTTACAGTATAGGCACAAAAGGCCATAGCACAACCACAGCTTTGAACGTACCATTAATGAGTTACTCCACCAAAAATGGAGGGAAAACCATATAAAACATGTTTCAGGTTTAACATGTGTTTTAAACCTGAATAATCTCATGGGGCCATACACCACCACATTCTCCTGCTCTTCTCTCTGTAATTATCAGGAGACGGATGCCTGAAGCCCACTGAAGCAGGAGTCACGAATGCTTTGCCCTGCGTTCTGCAGAAAATGTCACCAGGAAAATATTTATTTATTCATATCTATTGACCGGTTTTACAATATCATCAAGGACTCTGTGGGGCGCACTAGAGATAAAAGTGGAAATGGGCGCAAGTCATTTTCCAAGGCGTGAATTCTCCACATGCTTGCCTGTACAGTAGAAATCTCATCAAAATTATTTGTGACTGCTGTGAAGATACGGGCTTGGCTGCATCCAGATCAGCCTCTATCGTCCTGTGACTCCTGGCTGAGTATGCACATGAACACACACATACATATCTGCATGCACACACACAGACACACACACACACACACCATAAATACCCATGTATGTCTATGCACATGAATAATTTAACAGCTAAAATGGATGTAAGTGAACTTACCCATGGATTTAATAATAACTGCCATTATCTCTTGCTCTCGGTTAGATGCAAGAATTTTTTCAAAACACCATCTTTTTTCATTCATTTGAGTGATTGCTGAACTTACCGAACTGTGATTTGTGACAAAAAAGTCACACTTAATTGATTGTTGATATTGGCTGAATTCAGAGATTAGTGTCTCTTAAAAGATGAAGCTTCTAAGCCTATAGGTTTGGACAGTGGTGCCTAAACCTATAACCCTACAGACACAAGATTATATCCCCAAACATTATGGAAGGCTGCTGCATTCTGTCACACTGGGACTGGATGAGAGATCCCCAAAAATGGCACTAAGGTGAAACCCTCCCTGTGACACACATTCCGACCTGCTTCAGTGACTCTGCCTTCCATAGGAAGTGCAGGGATGGCAGCATTTCCTCTCCTGACACCAGATGATGTGAAAACACGTGCCCTGACGCATGCTTGCACAGTGACCAGTGAGGGGGGGGGGGGGGTGAAACCACTTACGAAAGCAGACAGCTGAGGTCGTTTCTGAAAATGACAGGAGCAGGTCATAGAGCACAGACAAACATTAGTTATCCTGAAAATGCACAAAGGTGCACTGGTCTGTTGTCACATGATGAGCACACGGCTGGCTGATATTCAAGTCCATACGTGAATGACAGTGATAAATGAAATATATGTTCATCTAATTACAACATAAGGGTGTGTGTGTGTGTGTGTGTGTGTGTGTCCATCCCCTGGTTAGGCTGGCAGAGAGCCCTCTAGTCCTCATGTGCATAAGACAGTGTGCTCTACAAACACCTGGAAGAAAGAAAACAGGTCCAAATCAAACAGCTTGAAAAAAGGATACCTTCAGTGAATTGTGCTGTGATATCTAAAAGGCCGTTTGCAGAAGACACCAATCAGGGATACTACCCAATCCTGCTGAGTTTCTGTAACAGGTAGGGGATACTGTAACATTTATACAGTATAATTTCTTGGTGCTCTTGGATCACAAATTGTAAATGTCGGTCCTCATGACACAGGGTCAACAGTGACACAGATCCAGCTACTTAAATGTTCTGAACAGCACTCATGTATAGGCAGAACTTCTGCCCAATAAGAGTATGTTCACATGCATTCCTTCTCTAACAACGATGGCCAGTCAAGCTCCTACATTCCCTGTTGTGGATACCTTTCTCCAGGATAAAGATTTTAGCGTAGAAGCGTACGGCTGCCACCCTTTGTGAAAATTATAGAGGCACACAGTAAAATTACCAAAAGTAACCATGGTTTTATTGCAACCTATTGTTCAATACACTTCAGAGACAACTGAGGCAACACTTCAGGACCATGGACAGCAACACTGCACAGGCAGAGGAAAACAGATCTGCTCCATCTTGTCTTCAGACTAATTTCACCAACAGCCATTATACTCATAAATCTGTGAATGAATAGCAAAACCCCTGCACAGAGAAATATGCTGTCATATCAAGGAAATGAGCATTAAGCTTGTCTCAAGGTTTCAGTTTTTGACAAATGAGCCTTTTGAGAAAGCATTATTGATACAATAACATAAGGAACCAAAAGCAGGGAAACCCTCACCCCCCCACCAAAAAGGCCGAGCCCCTCCATCTGAGTTTTAATTTCCCCATGGAAGTATTCAATATTTCTTATGCAAACAGTGAACCCAGAGTTTCTCTGTAGTAGAGCACGTCACAGCAATATTCCTTCCATCAATTTTCAAGAACAGACCTCTCAGATTATTAATGAGGTGTTACACAATGGGCCATCAGCTATTCATCGCTACGGACGCAGGAACGAGAGCTGCTGTCTCTCCCGAAGGCAAAGCTGCTCTGTGGAGGCCCCGGGGCCCTCTCCAATATCATAACATCATATTCACCCTGACAGCCAGTGGTGTCACCTGGCCTAACGCCCACACCTCTCCACAGTGGCTCAGCGCATGCCCAAACACAACCCAGGGGGCGACGTGACGCAGCGAGGGGGACATCAGCGCTCCAGACGCCTGCGAGGTTGTCTTCTTTTCTCGGAGGCCCTGGTGTCGCCACATGTCTGCCACTCCAGCCCAAGCGCCCGTGTTCAACCTCTGTCCCGCAGGTCTTGCGGCACCAACTTTCTCTGTCTTAACTCCATGAGCGTCTCCTTACCCGTCTGGTCCTCCCATCCATGCAGGAGTGGATGCAGTGTGATGTAGTGTGCATGAGTGTGTGTGTGTGTGTGTGTGTGTGTGACGGAAAGCTTTCTACTTCTAATACAGTCCTCATGGGCTTTGCTAGGAGTCAGAATTAGTCATCTGGTTCTTTTTTAGCAAAAATTTGTGTGAGGAGGGGTGAGGTGGGGCCTCTTGGAACAGCATGTTCTTCCCCCAGGGTGCTGGGGGACAGGTTTTGAGTTGGTGTGTCTCCACCCTCAGCTGCACCGCCAAAGGACGCTCGCCACCCTTGTTCAGTTCCTGTCTCATTCTGTTTTACTCACTTTGTGTCAGTATAGCTTGTCTCTTTTTTCCCTGATACCTCAGGTTGGCATGTGCGGATTTCTCTTCATTTTTCTGTCACTGCAGGATTTTAAGATCTGTAGACGGGAGCATGTTTCAGACAGGCCACCCCACCCCTGCTGACACAGGGACATCAGAATGCTGCAGGCCTGTTTTTCCTCTTGTTTTAGCCTGCAGGCAGGTAAACACAGGGGCAGGAGGAATGCTAAAGCTGCTTTTTTTTCTACATCCAGCCTGGCTTATTGACCAGTGGACACTAACACTGACAATTAAGAAACTCACCAGGAAGGCTGTAGCTGGTAGCACATCAGTCACTGTCCTGCGTTATTGACAACAGAAAGAAAAGAGAATTTGTTTGCAGTGTCAGATTGTTTCTAGCCTCATTAAAATACTCTTAAACCTTTTACAAATCTCTCAGCAGTCCACTGAAATATTCACAGTGGCCTTGTTGAGTATAAATATAGAGATGAATGATTAATTTAAGAAACCGATACTTCTTAACAATGCAACAAAAAATGTGAGTAAGTACTGCTATAAACTTCACAATATCTTTGTGTGACAGAATATATATACAAATCATGTTCTTGCGCAAAAATAGGACTCAAGGAGACAAACAGGACTGATTTCAGTAGCTGTGGTACACTCTGTAAGGTCTGCTTACAAATCCTGAAGAAGAACTTAATAGTGCAGTAGTGAGAAATGTAGAAGTTACTGATATTATCAGATTGGTACAGTGAATAACTAATACATTCAGATATTGGTACTCTCCACCTAAGAGAGCAATGTGTTTTGCCTGTTTGTGTTTCGCTTACTTAGAAAGTGTGAGAGAGAGCGAGACAAGAAGGGAGAGAGAGGATCAGAGAGAGGATGGAAAAAAAGAAGGAAGGAGGGGATGAAAAAGAGCAAGTTTGAGAGTGAGGGAGAGGATAAGCGAGAGACAGAGACAGAAAAGCCATCCAGGAAGTGTCTGAATGTGCCAGTAGGTTTTTGGCAGCTGTTAAACTGTCGTCTTTATGAGCAGCTCAAACCCAGCCTGCATGTCTCTGTTGACAAGGCAGAAGAATGAGGTTTGATGTGACACTATCAGTCAGCACCAGCAGTCTAGTCTCTTACTTTCACTCTGTGTGGCTGTGCACCGTAGCAATGGCCACCAGCCAGCATGGTCATTTCCCATAAGCGTCTGTCGTCCTGTCCCTTATAGCACATCTGCAGCTAACAGACCAATCACCCGACGCTGACTATTAGCATAGCAGTGTGGGGTCAGAAACTGCGATTTTGTACCTTCCATTAGAGTGGTTCAGCTTCAGTGATTCTAACAATAACTTCTACTTTACAAAGCTCCCAGCACACTCCAGCATAACAGGCACTTTCTCCCAAAGCAGTAATAATAATAAAAACAATAATACATTGTCAGAGGCCGTGCTGTAGAGTGCTGGTACTGCATAACAAACGGGCTGATGTTTAAATGGATACCACTCTTTTTACGCAGTGGTGCTTAAATTCACACCTGCAATTTATGACCGTTTTATCTGAAAGGATTACTACACATGCAGCATCTGCAGAGAGGCATTTAAGTAGGTGTTAACTAATAACATCCTTCTGGTACATTGACTTGCACAGATTCAGTTTAGAGGTGCTAGAAATAATTGAAATGTTAATGATAATATGTTTAACAATGATACAATAAATTTCTGGTGCAAGGCGCCTAATCAAACTAATGCAATCAGCCTGATAAAATCTTAGCAAAGCATTTGCTAAACATCAGAACACAACAACACCATAATGCAGCACTGTGTTTTGCCTGATTGTAGATGGCTAATGGTTGCTGTCGAGAACTACAGAATAACCGTGGAGCTCTGAGCCGAACACATTACGCAACACTCAGCAAACGCACAGATGACAGAGCGGGGCATGATGCATGCCTCACGCAGGACTTCTCCTCTTCTGTATTTCTGCGCAAGAGGCTGGGTGCATCCAAGAGGAAGCCCCTAGCGGAAACGGCGCCTGCAGCACACAGATTAATGAGGAAGAGGCGCATTCGTAAACGGGAGAGGAGCAGCTTTGCGGGGCGTGTTGCATGAATAATCCATGCGCGTTCTCCACGGCTCAGGTTTATTAGAAACTGACTTGGGGAAAAAAAGTTCTGAGGCTTTCCTACGACTCTCATGATGAAGCAAACAAGTAATGAGTTTCCCATCGCGGGGCCCCCAGGGGGTGCATATACCATACAAAGCAAAATAAATATATAAATAAATGCATTGACAATAAACAAAATAAATGTAAGAGAGAGCCATCAATCTAATCCCACGGATTTTCCCTCAACCTTGGGTATCAATTTATCTTGATTATTCACAGGGTAATTCAATATATCATTCAGGTGCCGTGTGTACATAAAAAGACTACGACAGAATGCTGTGTTGCCAGTAAATATTAGCAAATGGTCCCCGAGCCCCTTAACGTCAATTTGCGGATGTGTATGTGTGTGTGTGTGTGTGTGTTTGTGTGTGTGTTTGTGTGTGTGTGTCTATGCGCAGCTGCTCCTGTGAGAGCTAGTGTTTCCTGTAGTGGAGCTACAGACTCACAGACTGCCTGAGGATGTAAGTCTGATCAGCAGATAATGCCTCTGTTTCTTATCAGAGCAGCAGGAAGTGGGCGCAAACCCCCCGCACTCCCACCCAGGGGTCATCCCCACAGCCCTTCAGCTCAGAGAAACATTTTGATTCATATCTGCGATCGCACACCATCTTTTGGCTTTGTTGTTACCGGCTCTGGAAGATGAAAGCCGATGACAGCCCGACACAGGTGTAAGAAGCCCTGTTTCTGAAGTGCCACATCCCTGCTTATTCAACAGGTCTGCCTGTTATCTGCACACCTGAGGCCCACACGCACCTGTGTTCATTCAGCACATTCACCTGCTTTCATTTTGCATAATCTATGTTCCACTTCCATGAGGAAAGGTTTGGACAAACAATTCTGTAACCAAGGGTTTGCACAAAATAAAAATCAGAGGTGTCCTCAGTACTCTAGGCTTCTAGTCATCTCCTGTCTGCCTAGACCTTCATATTTTATTTAGATTTTATGTCATTTATTTATTGTTATTGTTATTTTACCTTGCCAAGAGAGCAGCTGAGAAATTCAAACTTTGGCAATACAACATGTAAAAACAAACAAATAAATTGCAAAAAATTAGAACTTCATGCATGAAATTCTGACAAATTTGCCTTAAGGACTTAAAATATGCACATCTCTAAATGAGATGAATTCAGCCAATCAGCTTGTCAGTTGTTCCAAAACAACAGAGAAAAGTGCTAAAAAGCTTTTTTTGCTGAATTTACTTGTAACTTGTGGAGCATTAAGAAGAAATCAAACCAAATTTGGCTTTTCTGTTGACCTGGCAGCTTCCTGGTAGAAACTTTTAGGCAATTCTTGCAATTTGTCATGCTGTCATTGTAGACTGGCATGACCTAACAAGTTTTTCTGCAGTGACTGTCTGGGATGGGAAAATAAATGACCCGGGTTGTCATGTACCGTTACGAGTACCAGCATTCGATGCAGATCTGTGTGTGAACATTACGTGCAGAAATAAGAATGGGAGGAAAAAAATCAGGTCAATCTTCACGATATATTTTCATGCCTCAAATTCAGATCTATAAAAAAGTTCCCGAAGGTTTTCGGAATCAGAGCCTCAAAGATCCATTGGCATCCTAGAGCTGAATCTGGCATCCATTAACAATGTATGCTGAAGAGACAAAATTAGAATCTGTTCCACAACTCTGTTCATGACTTCAAAAGACTTAACTCAAGCATGATTTTCTTTACATTTTGAGGCTCAAATTAACAACTCCAGTTATTTCCTTTAGGAAGGATACTACAGTCTGGCTTCATATGACTGCATTTGGCTATACTGCAGTGCATCACAAATCAGTCTTTTCTTAAATGACTACAGGTCCTACATGTCAGACATGATTCTGATTGGTAGAATGTTCTGGACTCTTCATCCATATGCAAGCTCTCCAGAGACAACAGCAGAGGTGGAAGTCTGTTTTGTTTGGAGAACAGAGAGCCAAAAGACTTCAAGCACACACAATCCTTCATCTCATGGCAGAAAGCTCCAATATGTGTGCAGAATAAACAATACTTGCAAATACCCACAGTGCTTTTGGACAGCGAATGGTTGTGTGTGCATATTTTAACCATGTCATGGTACATCTAACATCATGTCATTGTTTTACATCTCTCTCATTCAGTTATTTCACATCCATAGAATGACATGTCTGTGTATGTCTACATGGGTATGTACATACGACAAAGAAATATATGAAATGACAACTGTATGGTAAATTATTGATCATTTTACAGAGAATGGCCCAAAGTGCATTTTCAATATTCCTCTGGAGGGTCAACTTTGCCAACATGAGTGATCACAAAGTAAGCAAGCATGAGTTCATCGCAACACTGGAAATCCATGTCACATCCCTGTAGAGCTCAGTTCAAAGAAATGTTTAGGCCTTTCTTACTCTAGAACAGGTTACTCACAAAAACACTGACATACCAAGACATATTCAAGGCAGCACGTAACCAACGTATGCATGGTTTTTCAAAATGCGCCATGCTGTGCGACAATATCACAAGTCATAAACCCACTGGCATGTCCATTCCATTTAGAAAGCCTCTGGTGCTCTGGTGACGACATTAAAGCTGGAGCTATCAACATAAACAAAAGGCCACAAAAGTGCCTATAATGATGGTGTGAGCAATTTTCCTGGGCTGTCGACCATTTAAAACCAGCTGGGTTCCATCTTAGCATCTACTGACAGTTTCCAAACACACGACTGCCACAGAATTCGCAACAAGATAGAACTTAAGCTTCACCCAATTACTGTCACAACACAACCCACATTGTAAAAAAAACAGAAAATAAGCCTCTCTTCTGGAAAAAAAGGCAATTACATTTATTTCCTGTAATATTTTGAAGAGACCTTACCTTAGCCGTTTCTTCTATCAGGTTCCCTGGCTGCAAAAAAAATGAAAACAGGAAACAACACTTAAAGTGGGACTATTTTGAACATTCTGCCCTTTGGCATTATTCTAAAATTATTTATTTTTAAGGGCCTCATTGAACATTCATGTCACAACGGCAGGTGCATGTCTCGCTATTATTCAGCTGAGATTACAGCATTCCAGAAAAACACGGGGGGGAAAAAAGGAACAAGCGCTCGCGGAATGCATAAAGTATGTGCTCAGCAGACCAAATAAAAAAAAAATTGTTACATGAAAATGTGAATGAAAACATAAGCTGCATAAGCAGGTGATGAGAATATTAATGATTCGTTTTTTGGGAGGGTGAACAGGCAACAACATTGTGGATTGTAATGAAATTACTCAGGGTGGTAGTGGGTTTAAAGGGAGTACAAAGCCATAATGCTAATAGAGATTTTTTTGGTTCCTGCCAGCTGATGTAACACACTGAAAAATGGAGAGGCGCACATGCCAGAGCACTGATGAAATGATTCATTCTTTACACATAAAATTCCTTTGTTGGTTTTCAAAAGTGAATTAATGCATTTGTAACAGATGCTCAGTTGTCATATGTACACCTCTTATGGCCTGCTTCTGCATGTTCAGAGGTTTGCCAGGATGAATAGTGACATGTTAATGCTCCAGAAAACTATGGAATGACAGAGAAGCTGGCATAAAAATAAAAGGAGAAGAGGCTCCAGAGTAGTGCAGTGGTCAAGTGGTCACTTCCTTTGAATGCACGCTGAGCTCTGTAGCTCATGTTAGATCCCATGTCATCTGCTAATGATGACCGAGAGCCCACAGTGTTGGAACAAACTGGCTTCGTTCCACCATAAGGGACAGGGGTGAGTTGGTTGGCCACCGTTTGCCCGTCTCATCACGCTTGCAACCCCCACTGGTCAATTTGGCGGTCACAGTCTACATAAAGCTATGTAGTGTCTTCCTCTGACTCATGTTTGTGCAGCTTGGCATGGGGACAACAGCGTGAAAGGAAGCAACACTTGGGCAGCAGCCCGACAAGCCCTCGACACCATCAGAAACAAGCCAGGGAGTGCTCCTGTGGAGTTCCTGTGGACACATGTCAGAATCATCTTTTGCTGTTCAATGTTTCACTCAGTTTGCTGCATGCTGATGATGGTCTGAACTCTGAACTGATGGACATATCTGCACCCTTGACAGCTTCTTCTCTTATTGCACTTTAAATGCTTTATCCAATTGTACAAAATCAGACATATCTATATTTACACGCCTTATTGAATCCTGTTTCTACATTAATCATTTCATTGGACAGCATATGGGTCATGCTCACAATTTCAATGAAATGGCTCACTCCATAAATGGCCTTCTAGTACCCTGTGTTTCTCAAAAAGTGTCATCCTTCAAACTTAGGTACAGCTGCAGAGAGTTGATGTGCTACACTATAAACATCTGACGATAAATGTGCTTTTTTAACTTTATTTCCGGAGCTATTTATAAATCCTGTACTGCAAGAGCATGATATCTGATCCTTCATATGCTGCTTCTCAGAGCCTTGTGATTGAGTTTAAAATTAATGCAACATCCTAATCTTCTTCCGGTGACGGCAAGTAAATGCGATTTCAAATTAACCAGAAAAACCTTTTTGCAGCAACAGCAACTACTACAACAGAAACAGCAGCAGAGGACAGGACTGTTTGTGCTTTTAATTTCAGAAAATGTTCTATTTCTGGAGCAGTCTCTGAATAATGCACCTCCAACAGTCCTAATTCCGATTAGTGAGTAAGAGGTAATTAGCAGTTATTAGGACAAAAGGTGGGCTTGAGGAAACCGAACTGACAGTGCAGGCGGTGAAATCGCTGGGGGGACTCACCATTAACACTCGCGCTGAGGCAGACTCACAAATTGCTCCGTCACTGAAACAACTCGGAAGCTAGCCTCCTAATTAGAGTTTCACAAAGACTCAGAGAGACAATGGCTTCCCTGTTTTTTCTGTTTGCGGCGCATAATTACGTTCTTGTCCGAAAGATTATCGCAGCGCAATTAACATTTTCCTGGACATTAAGTCATGGTAGTGGAGAATCAGCAGGGTGGATAAAGCCATGTTTCTTTTACAGAACCCTGGCTCAGACTGCAGGGCAACGGAGATCGACCACAACGGTAAGATGCCCACAAGGGGCCTGTATTTCACTCTCAGCTCGGACAATCATGGCTACATTAAATGCCGGTTTCAGAATGTTGCTCTGACTTTCCCCTAAAAAAAAATCAATTCTCCAGCAAGCAGGCCCTGGCCCACGGACATGGATAATAAGAGAAGCTGCAGATAGCAGCAAATAGAGGAGGAAGTCATTTTGTTTCCTCTTTCTCGTCTTCACAAAACCACATGACATTTGCTTTTGATCGATAAGAACATTCACTGTACGCAACAAGGAAAGACAACACAAAGACAATGAATCTTGGACACATGACAAGTGGGGAGTAATCTGAATACTTAAAGTAAATATCCACCTGTAGCAATGGATTACAAAATATGTAAAAGATGTGTACTGTATCTCTGGATAAGGGAGGCTAATAGGCAAGTAAAAAATAATACAACTTTATGCAACACCTGAATGTGGAAAGCAGTACAGTGAGACATACCGTACCATTCACAGATGAAATTGTATTCATCCATGTAAAGATTGACTGAAAGTAAAGCAGAAGAAATTACAGGAAAGGGTTCATTTTAAAGGTGTCCACCATTGATGGCAAAATATGACTTTATTCAGTAATAAACTGTCATATGTACTGCACAATGGTCAGGGCAACAGGCTTGTAACCAGAAGGTTGTATGTTCCAATAACGGACGGTGCACCACTATTTTGCACCAATTGGAACAGTACATATTTATATAAATAATAAAATATTACATAAAAGGATGAAAAATGTGAGCTCCTGCATGCAGGCTGCCCTGGGAAAAGAGTGACAGCTAATAAATAATATAAGGTTTCCGTAGTGACTGAATTTGTAGCCTAATTTTCCACCACATCACATAACAGCTCCCTCTGTGTTAACCAGCCAGCCATGAGCAGCTCAGCTGTAAGCCTGACACCTAATGGATTTCTGAAGGGTCCAGAAAAGGAGCGGGACCCAAAGGAAATGGAGAGGGAGGCACCTAAAACATGCCTGATAGAATCTGTTCATTCCACTCTCTCCGCAAATTAATATCAGCAAAGCCAGATCCGCAGAGCTGTTTGAGGGGCCAAAAATACATTAATTGCATTAAAGACGCAGCCTTCTGCTAATCAATAACCGCCAGCCTTTGACCTTCCATCTCGGAGCAGGATAATGCATTTAATGTGTCTCTGAGTGAGTTACTTCATTAGCATTAAACTGTCTCAATCACTGTGAGCACATATCAGTGTGCTGTGAATCTATAATACAATCAGCAGAATGAGCAATGTGGGGCCAAATACAATGGTGTTGAACTGACCCCAATATGGTCTCCCCCAATCTGCTGCTAGGCTACTTTTTTACCCATTTCAGCAATGCACTTTGGCGATAAATTTGAGTCATAACTTTTAGGTAAGTGTTACTTTCATTAGTTTCTTAGAGAAAAGTATAGGCAAGTGTGGCAGTGGCTGTGTTGTGTTTTTCTTATAAATGACAAAAAATGCATGTTGCAAATGCAAATGAATGTTTACAGTTATTACTCAAAGTCAAGGAGGCATAAGGTCCATTGCGTTTGAATGAAGCTGGGCCTCATACCACTCACTCCACTGTGAGTCTCTTTGTTTAGACCTTGAAATCTGACTAAGTACCACTCACAAAAACTGCAGCCACTGTATCTCACAGAGGCCATGCAGTTCACTGAGAGAATAAGATTTGTTCACCGTCTACATAACAAAAACAATGAAATTCCTATGGCAGATTTCCCCAAGTGCCAAACAACATGGGTAAGAATTACACAGGAAAAACGGACGTGAGGGAAGAAATGATGAGCAAGCAGCAAACAGTAAAAATGGGACATAGGCCCAAATGAATGGTGGGATAAGCTCTGTACTTAAGCAAGAAAAGGAGGAGAGGGTGGTGTCCCAGAGCTCTGCTCTACCCTGAGAGATTTAAAGTAGTCAGCCCATCATTAAGTGAATTGTTTCACTGCAGCTGACTCCCCCCCCGAAGGCTGTAAAACTATTTATGTACTATGGCTCCTTGATGCAGCAGTGTGTGTGTGTGTGTATATGAGCCTGCCAAGGCAAGAGTGTGTGAGTTTGTGTGTGCTTACATGTATATTACAGCACGTGTGCGTATACTGTACATGTGTTTGCACTATGTATATATGGTAGCTGACAGGAGGATGGCGTTGACTTAGTGAGATGGAGCTGACTTGCCTAGTGCTCCAGCCTCCCTGTCCCACTTTCCTCTCATGTCCTGGGAGACCATGGCCTCAGTAGCCTCTTTCTCTGTGTGTTTGTGATGTTCAGTGATCATGTTCCTGCCGCTGCACTCAAAATGCCAAACACTGCCTGCCTTGAGCTCTGCCACTGAACGACACGTGCAGAAAGTGGCCAAAACTCACATTAACACCTTTAATTCCCATCTGTCTGACTTCACTGTGCATTTCCTAGACAGTCTCCTACAATAACTCATTGCAAAGTATGATGAAGTTACAATGTCAACACTTGGGCACTCGCTGCCCATTGTGACATCACAAACAGACCCCCTTGAAAGGATGATTGCGGTTGTCCAGGACGTCCAACGAGGTTGGCTCAATGCTGCATGGGTGGCAGTCACTGATATGCTGAAACCCAACAGGATTTATTAATGCAAATCTCATTCATTTGGCTGAAAATGTTTCCACGCTGAGACACAAAGGTATCGCCTTGCTGCAGCTCTTGGTGGGAGCTAAATGAGTCCCTGTGCTATCACAGCTGGTGAATGGTAAAAAATGCAGCTAATAACTTGAGGCACTTCCTGTAATCACATTCAGTCATGCCTCACCGCTTCACTAAATGGAGGCCATTACGTGCATACAAGTGACAATATACTTGTCATGTTAAATATTTAGCACGATTAGTGCATACATCTTTCAGATGCTTGTATGTGTAGCTTTATTTAGTGCTAAGATGTGTCAATTAATTAAATCTACAGCCCTGCGCCACTGTTCTCCAAATGAGATGCCTCACTTGATAAACTCTATCATGACACCATGCAGTTATGGGTCAAGTGTTTTTGTACAGCTCTAGAATAAAAAGGCTACAGGACTGCATGCGGTACTCAAACAATGAGTCTGTTGGAATAATTGCTCCTGCTGCTCACTCACACACACACACACACACACGTACTTACACACACAAACACACTTACCCACATACACTCTAATGAACGTGAATGCACACACAGACACAGACACACAGACACACACACACACACACAAACATATGAAAGACAGACTAAGTGAAGAATTTGATTCTTCTGGATAAAAGCAGTTTGACATTCTTTTGAGGGCTAAAGGTATGAAGACTGAATGTGTGTGGGTGTGTGTGTGTGTCCGTGTGTTAAGCATGCCCCCTGTTAAGCACACCTTTCTCAGCACACCTAGAGAATGTGTGCTGACAGAGCACAGCGGTGATTGAATACAGGGCTGGCGACCCCTTGGCCCTGTGCTTTAATGTGTGTTTAGCCAGGACGTGCTGGTGTACCTGAGAGCACGGGGGTAGCTGTGCAGCAAGAGGACCATCGATGGCTTCATCACATCACACCTTCACCTCAGTCATCGTCAGTCAGGCTTCTCCCGGGATCTGATCTCCCACTGCTGGCATGGAGGCATGGACCAGTCCACACTGGTCCCATTGTATGCAGTGGGTTTCTATGTTTCTACTGCCTTTTCCCTCCCATTTTACTGTTATGGGTAAATAACTGTCTGTGTTAACATTTCTACCTTTGTGATACATTTTCCTAAATGTTTATTATATACACCCTAGATTCCCTGTCACTAAGGCAATTACTGCAAACTGAGAAGCAATTCATTAAAATCATTTTAAAATAACTGCCAGCTTTACTGTTTTGTTTTGTTTTGTGATGTATGTGTGTGTGTGTATGTAATAGATAACTCATCTCTCATCACTGTCTATCACAAAGAGCACAAAGAGTAAAGCAAACATACAGAAGAGCGATTCATTCATGCCATTTTAAAAGCACTCTGGACTTTAATGGTGTCCTGCTGGGGGGTGTAGGGGAACTGTACTCTGGGGAAACGACAGGCACTGCTGAACATCCTGTTTCCACTGTATCTCACCACATTCAGGGTAATACAAGTGGACACTGCACTGAGAAAATCCATTAAGGAGGCACGTGTACACGTTGTCTTCATTAGCAGGGCCTGCGCTCAACGGCACCGAAAGCTACTGTCCTTCCTAAAACAGAGCTAAAAATATCCACGAGGCAAAGACAGAACACACCAGTCAGAGGAAATGAATGAAACAGGCCTGCCAATTATAGCAGGGGGCATTCATGGTGTATTAATACTATATGGAATTTCAATAAAGAAACAATAATGAAAATATGCACCATGACCAACCATTGAGACTGAACAAAAATTTTAAAAAGAATGCATAAGTTGTACTAAGACCCCTCTGGTGCTGATGTCTTACTGAAATCTGTAGAAACAGGATTCCTCTATGTGACGTTTCCATGTTGCATTCTGTTGTGAGTTTTTTTTTACCTTTAGCACTTACATGTCTGTTTAATTTGCACAATGAACACATACATGTTGTTGTATATGTCTTTAGATGTGATTTTTGGATGTGAATTAACTCTTTAATGGTACAAAATGATTCTTCCCCTTGTGAGATGAGTGCAGCAATATTGTGTTGTTGCCTCTGGTTGCTTAGAAATAGAGGGTAATTCTAGTGGAGGTACAGATGATTGCCTGGTCTTTCAGTAATCCTAACCTTGCATGGACAGTAATAGTTACTTGCAATAGTAATAATCATCATTAATTCATAACATTAAAAGGTGACTAAATATATAAAAAGGCCTAATCGCATATATTTAAGCCCACATACTCTATGTCACCTTTGCTGAGCTGAGGCATGATGACAGACAAGGACCAGCTGCTGGTATATCATAAAGGTGTCCAATACACTGACATTAATTTAACATAGCTAGACATTAATATTAGCACCTTTTAGACCCCTCAGTGGGGTACGTCTTTTTAGACTGCATTTTTTAACATTCACACACGGATTACTGTAACAGATGTCAGTGAGTGATGGGGGCTGTTAGTCCTTTACAGGCACTTAGATCGAAACATCTAAAATCACAGAAGTTAGATCTCCACTCCTGCCTCACAATAAGTGTGAGTGTCATACGATGTCTCTCAGTCTGTGCTTTAGTGCTGCTGCTGCTGCTGCTGCTGCTAAAAGGCTAATAATCGAGATGGTCATGGTTCAATATGACCTCTCAGTTTACTTTCAACTACCATGAAGACTGGACTGGAATATTAGGTTTCCTTACATGCTCTTTCGAGTGCATCTGGGCCAATTATGGTTTAAACTTCAAGGTGTCTGGTTTAAGTGACTGAGGAGTGGAAAGAACCATGTCAGCTGTGGGGCAAACCATTAAATGGGGGGCGTTGGGCATGTTTCCAAAAATGATGTTTTCAATGATGAAAGGCGGCATCTAATCATGTAATGCGTCCTAAAGTGTAAATCTATTTCCCTGGTTTTCACCAGCAGGAGTTAAACATTCAATAAAAATGTGGTCACCCTCCAGAGAACCAGAATCGTTTTCTTTGCTCTGAGATCACATCAGACGAGGCAAGAGAGGCCCATTTATCATGGTGAACCCGCCTGACAGGATCTCCGCTTTTGATCCCTTGTGAACCGTGTACTTCAGCTCAGGAAGGACAAAGCCGCCACGCACCTCCCGCAAAGGCAAGGAGGGGTCCTTTACATTCAAATCAGATCAGAGTCTGCAGAGATCTGAACACGGCATCAAACGCATGCATGGAAAATGTCAAGGCTAAAGATCTGTAACAAACAAGCCGACATGCATGATATGCCTCCTGTGAGGCAAAATTAGGAGCTTTCTCTGAAACACTTGGAGGGTGTGCATTGATCTTGTCTTTGTAGCTTCACAAGTTTTCTTGGAAAGAGTCAATGAGGATGTGAAAATGAAAACCTTCTGCTAGATATGCAGAAGCACACACATGCAAGCATGCACACACACAAACACACACACACACTCACAAAATCATCACACACACACTCACACAATCATCACACTCACAACCTAACAAAAATATAGCATTTTTATTAAGATGTAGTAGTGCTTTACTGATATTGTGCCCCCTTTCTGAATGTAATACTAGGCCAATCTTTTTAAAGAATTAGGGCACTGTGTGAATGAGTCAACAGAGCTAAAAACACGGTTTAAAAATAAAAAGATAACATACATAAATGAGCATGCCACACATCATCACAAGAATCCCTGTGACATATTAAAGAGCCACAGTAGCATGCCCTTCTCTGTCCTCATTACACAGACAAACACTTCAACAGGATGTTGGTGCAATCTCTCTGGAATCTCTCTGTCTCTCGGGGCTGGCGGGACCCTATTTACAGTATAATCAATCAGTACCCCCCTTCCCTGAACCCAGCCCCCAGCTCTTGCCCCTTGCTCCACCCTCATTAGAGCCACCTTTCCTGACAGACTGCCTCGGCTCCCAAAGGGACTGTTGCTGAGGCCAATTATCTGCTGCCCTCGGGGTTTCCAGCCCTGGGCAGAGAGAGGAGCCTGTCTGTCAACCCCCTCCCCTCCCTGTCCCACTCCCCAGTGGGTGGGGGGATCTCTGGCAAGACACAACTCCTGCAAAGACAGAGGCATTATTTATCCTCCCCCTGTCTCTCCCATGTCTGGGCTCCCCTAGCTGTGTGCAGTGTGCAGTGTGCAGCGTTCAGTGTGGACTGAAAGATGGAGAGATCTGCTACTGTGCACAGAGAAGGAAACTGCAACCCCATCACTCCTGCAGATCCCACGCTATCGCTGTTCCCAAAATGCTGACATCTGAACCCTGGGTCTCATAGCTCTGTGTATACTCTAACAAAAGCCCAATTAAATTCAAGCACTGTCCAACCAAAGCCAAAGCCTTTGCAATCAACATCCAGAATGTGACCTTCAGGTAGGTGTGAGAGATGACAGTGACAGCAGAAGTTATTGTTGAAAGGGATTTTATTAATCACTGTCAGCTGGTCACTGGTTTCCAGCTAGACTCATTCAACCGCATACACCAAGCGATGACTTCAGTCTCACAACTAAGACTGGAATTACGCACCCCTGGTTTGAATATCTACCAAAACTTCAACCAGTTCTGTGGCAAATGTGATCTTTCAGCCAGGGGAATCTTGGGGATAAGAGAATGTCACACATCTGAAAAGCCAGTTGTTTTTAATGCCACTCAGTACATTCCACTCATCATTTTTGTTTTGCATACAGTCTTTTCTCTATTGTTATTATTTGGCAGTTTTGGGGCCCTTCTGCTTGCATCCTCGACAGGATGGGCAAATTGGCCCCTGATGGGACGCCCTAGTGTCCATCCACAGCACCCCCCAATTACTTCTGGCTGCCAGCTCTCAAAAACAGCTTAACCCCTCATCTCGACCCTTGATTAAACGTCTGACATTCACTGTCCTTTATGATGTGAGGGAGCAAACCGCTAAGGTTGAAAATGATGGATTAAATGCTGTGAGGGTTCGGCTGGTGTTTTCTTTTTTTTTTTTGTTACTCTCTCTCTTTATAAGGCCACAGAAAGCCTCTGAGGAAGGAGACGTCACCATTCCTCTTCCCTCGCTGCACTGTGTTCCCCACTTGTTTTCACTGAGAGATACTGTGCACTTCGGCAGGTCAAGTTTGCCATGTTGGTATGAAATGGACTTGAACTCAAGGTCCCCCAGAACGAATGGGAGCTTTCCCTCCATTAACCTTCCACCTGTGTCACTTCTGAACTAAAAGTGACAGTACATCTCAGGCCTCACTCTGCCATCAATAAACCAGGTTGCAGACTCCCTCTGTTATAACCACCCCTGAGTTGCTCCATGTCTAAAATGAGTGAAATATAATTACAGCAGCTATTTACAGAGCGGTAATTGCCATGTGCTAGGCGGAGGTACAATTCGTATGTGTTACCCGTTTGTCATCGGGCATGTTTTGGCCCTTTCCCCCAAAACACACACACACACACACACACACACACAGAGCTTTATGTGTGCTGTTCCCTGCCATTTATATGCACATTTTGATGTGGAATAAACAACATCGGTGGTCATCCACTGGCTTTGAAAAAATGAATGGGTGCATTATAATATCAAATATGAGTTATGACCCTCAGTTTCCCCCTGCCTCAGACGCGTTCAGGAGAAAAAAGAATGCCGAGCTGCTGAACGGAACGCTTTAGGGATTGGCCATCTGCAGCAGGCAAAGTAAACAATACCAAACGCCTCAGGTGCACCGGGTTCAATGCTTTGGTACACAAAAAGACATTTTTACTGTAATTTTTGGAATAGATTATTACAAGTTTCACTAAAACTCTAGACTGGTGTCTGAATGACATCTTCCACATTCTGAACCTTAGCCCAGCTGACCAGTTAGCAACAGTTCATTTGACTGATTATTTTCAATCATCTATTCATGTCATCTATTCAAATTACAATATTTGTTTGCTTGATAGAATGATATGAAAGCCTCAAATCTACAGCATACAGCTCCTTAACATCATATATCGATGTGTAAATCAGTTATAAGATCAGTTATGGTGTTGTCCTTTGCCCTATAATCACTCTCGAAACCGAAATTCAGAGTAACTATGGCTAATGGCTGGCCTACATTTTCCAGTGTGTTAGGTCTCACTTGTGGCCTTGCTCACACCCCAGCACAAAGAGAGGGCAGCGAGGCAAAGGGTGTAGTTATCTGACTATGTTTGGTGACACTCTGACATCTGTTTTTGAAATGAACCACAATGAGTGAATCACACAAGCGCCCATTTTGCAGCCAATAGCAAACTAGCAAGGTTGTGTGAAGTTATGTATATCACCAAAAGAAAAGAAACAAATGTAAATGTGCAACTGTACCCAGCTTGAGTGTGCTGCTGGATTCTATATTCTGCTTCCTAGTGGATGAGTTCTCCTCTACCTGGGCAACACCTGGTATGCCATAAAGGGCCACAGTTTTCATTTTGGAAGACAACAGATAAACACATGGCTTCCTGGGTTTCTGTTGAAGTTAATGGTGCTGGCTATTGTGCCTAGTCCATACATCTTTTCTTGATTAGGCTGGTGTACTTGGCTACTGTTCCTAGTCCATTGTTACTGCTTTAGCTAGCATATGTTGAATATATAATTCATGGATACTGTATATATGGACACAAAGGGATAAGCATCTCCACTGAAAACTGGACTTTTCTATAAACTGAAAATTCGTTTTTTTAAAAATAGCATCAGTCACTTCCAGCAAATGATTGAATGATTCATCCTCCCTCTGCCTTTGGGACCACTGGAATCTTTTGCAACTGCAGTATACCAATATAGGTTAATCTCTGGAGTACAGTCTTAAACTGCTCATCCTGAAATTCTGTATAAAGATACCATCTCACTATTTATACAGCCTCCCCAATGCATTGTTTCTGGCGGTGCTAGATCACATAAATAATTAAACTCAATATCAAGATACACAGTCAGCAAGAGCAAATCAGAAATTCTACCTGTAAATCAATTTCATTCAAAAATTACCCCCTTTTCAAGTGGTCCTCTTCTGGTGAACAAAACTCCAGTACCGAAATATCCCTGTATTGGAATCAACCCTATAAATAAAACCATTCACCAACCCTTAAAATAATACACACTTTGTAGAAAAAAAAAACTCCCCCCTCCAATCTAATTGCAAAGCAGTTTGTCCTTAACTTTGAGTCACAAAGTAGGGCAAGCATTATTTGAGTTCTTCATCACAAAGTTTTCCAGTGAGCCTTCTAGAAACACTCGGCTGTGCATCCTCAAAAGGATATTAAAACATAAAGCACCATCGAATTTGATTTTGTTCTCATACAGAATTTTAAATACAAACAGTAATATGAAGCATCTGGCAACGAGATATATATGAGGTATATATGGTATGAAATACCACAGCTAATATACACTTAAGAGATTTTTGAATATTCTTATTCTTTCTTTTGAAGTGGTGACACCCCACTTTCTCAGGAGTTTAAGAAAAAAGGAAATGCAATTCAGCAAGTCATCACCAAATGTTAATAATTAGCTGGAGGAGCTGAAAGGAGAGGAAAGAGATGGAGAGGATGAGGAGAGGGAGAGAGGGAGAGTGAAAAAGAAGAGAGAGGAATGAGGGGGGAGAACAGGGAGGAGAGATGAGAAGAATGGAGAGTAAAGGGGAGAGAGGTGTGGTAAGGGCCACCTCTGGGGTCCCATCTGCCTAGCTGAATGAGGTGTTAACTCATACTGAATTGCGGAGACCAGGTTGCTGGCATCCCCTCTTGGCTCACAGCTAAAGCTGTTAAGCGTATTAATCATCTCTTTCCGAGTTCCGACTAGATCCCAAGTGAATAGACCTGACTTCTTGAAACAATGGCCTTCGGAGATAAAATCTCTGCCGCTGTTTCCCCCACAGTCTCTTAGCAGTAGAGGACACTGGGTTAGCACCATATACCTCCATCAATCTTTAATGAAACCGACGGCAACTTTCCTTTTGCCATGGCATTTCAAAGGCGCAATCAATCGCAATCCTTGCTGTTGTGACATTTGCACAGAACTGGACCAAATGTCAACTGCAACTAACTTGAGAGGACAGCTTAAAGGGTCCCAGAGGCTGTGAAATACTATAAATGGGTTATTTTACAAGCCTTGTTTGGATTGTATTTTTAAGGGCAGCCTGCAAAATAATTTCAAGCTCTCTGGAGATGAATAACATCTATTTGTGTATTAAATGAACTGCAGGGATTTTCTCTTACAAAATCTGCACAAACATGACCAAAGACTGGACAAGAGGAACCAACTCATAGGGCTAGGCTGGGGCTGAACCACTACAGTGGTGATGGATCCCTACAGAACACAGACTGGTCCCACAACCTTACCGAAGAGCAGTAAAACAAATACAGGATCTCATAACCAGTCTGTCCAGTGAAACACCAAACACCAGCAACGAGGGCCTCAAATTTTCCTCCTTCTCAAACTCCATTCCCTGCCCTTGCTGTGTTCTTCTGCTACCTCATTATGGGCTGAATAATGCATTGATATGTTCAAGGTGTATTAAGAATCAAGTATCTCAGTCTGGAGCTCAGGTATATACCCCCTTGCTGATGGTGCCGCTTTGTGTTGTGGCTAATTCTGGTTATTACATTATTATCATATTAATTATGGAACTGATGTTCCATGCTCTGGAGGCAGATTTGACCAGGTTCCAGTTCTTTTGTCCTTTGATAAATGAATTTGTTACCATTATCCAAGATTCCACTTCGAAAGGTTGTATTCCATTTGTTTTGTGTGACAGGCAATCAAAGAACAAATCTGTTGCACAAAGCAAAACAAACACCCGACATGCGAAGAGCTTATCTTGGACTGAACTTTGCCAATCGGATATAACACTAACAGACGCCGATTATAAATGAGAATAACTTGAAGCAACAAATGAATTATTTGTTTTCTGTTTCTATAAAAAAGAACTACATTGCTTAAAAGGGTCTGGTGTTTCCCTCTGGTTGAAATCAGAACCTTTGCATAATAAACAACATCCTACCGACCTGGTGTTGGGATAGTAAGTCAAAGAAAGGTCATGGATCACATTTTTCTCCAGTTCAGTTGCTTCAAATGACTGTCTTGTAACATGATGAAATGTTACATGAAATGAAAAAAATAACATGAAATATGCCTGTGAGAGTGATCTTGCAAATGTGTTGGGGGGGGGGGGGGGAGATGGGAGACCATAAGAGAGGGGAAGACAAGGAGACAGACAGACAGGCAGACAGGCTGCAAATTTAAAAGTTTAACAGAATTTACAGAGTTGAGAGCAGTGTGTAAATCAATTCACCATCCAAGCTCTCTTAAAAAACCTTTCCAAAAGTCTGACACATTTAATATATCTTATGTTACAGGACATGACACGGAGGATAATGACATTATATGTATACCAAAAAAAAAGATTTCATCAGTATCTTAATTCATAGATTTCACAAGGAATACATCTCTACATTATCTGTGTTTGTGGATTGAAGATCTTCCCATCACATTCACTTTACTTTAAATTTGTCATTGCTAAATGAATATTTATTATTAGTAATTAATTAGCTCCTCACAATGGACCCTGTGTGACTAATATGCAGTTTGTTAGACAATACAGTAGGCAAACCTAATTATTTCTGGCAAGTTATTCATCATGTCTTTCCTTATGTACTTCTCTTAATTAAGTATTCTCTTAAAAATCCAAAAAAGTCTTCAACTTTAATTGCCTTAAAATGAATAATTGATGTTTCATATAATAAAATATTCTGAGCATGAATCATCAGAAATATATCTGCCTGCCTTAAAAGGAAGTATTACCTCAAAGCATGTTGAAAGATGCCTTTGTATGTTTGCAGCTAAAGTTTTCATCTGCTCAGTGATTGCTCATTGAGCTTGCCTGTGGATTTACAGCAAAGCGCATACTGTCTAATCCCTTCGTTAATTTACGGCTAACCATCAATTCAGTCAACATTTGTCCTTAAGCCTAACTTACGAATAAGTGTGTGTCACTTTTTTCAATACAGACAATTTCTTTAGTTACTTAATGTAGAGCTGAACTTGCCTAGCTACGTTTTCCAGGAAAAACGCAACACTTGCATTTACTTGTGAGCAGGTCAAGGTGATTGAATCCAGGGGTATATTTCTAAAAGTGACCATTCTGTGCACTGGATATTGCTTCATCTCAGACAAACTTTACAACCGTATGGAACGTTCTGTGCCTTGTCCACCAAGCTAATTACATTCATATAAATATAAAGACATCATACAGTGCCACAGAAAGCTGCATTACATTACCGTACTTACTGACATTTGCTTTGAAAGCTGCGTAAAAAATAATAATAGGCAATAGGTAATTGAAGCACATTATAACAAATGAGGTAGCCTTCTTTGTTAGCACCACTGCTTTTTCTGAATTACACAGCCATTGAGTAATTTCTCAATGGTTACTTTGGTATTCAGGGCTGATGCAAGCCCAGCATTATTAGGCTGATATTGGGAGAATCACTGCAAATGATAATGCCAGTCCTATCTTTTGATTAGACCGAATGCAGAGTGAAGTCTCCCACAGGAACATAACCAAGGAATTCATACTTAAATCTACAGGAACCAGGTCCATAAAAATAATATAATAAATATACAAAGGCAGTAAATGTCAAGGCTGTGCAGCTGTAAAAATAAGATCAGAGGAATACTGAGAATAAGAGCAGAAATACACACCGGGAGATAACCCAGTGTGATTTAAGATTAGGCTGAATCCCATCAAAGGAACAGTCACTAATCCCCACAGCATTATAACTATACTGAGGAGAGGGGACGGAGAGAGAGAGAGAAAGAGAGAGAGAGAGAGAGAGAGAGAGAGAGAGAATAAAAAAGGAGAGGGAAGAGAGATGCAGCAACCAACAGAACCACCTCCATCTCAGCACGAGGATATAGTGTGTGTGTGTGTGTGTGTATGTGTGTGTGTGTACATGAGTGTGACGTGTACAGTATATATGTGTGGTGTATACAGTATGGTGTGTTTGTGTGAGTGTCCATTTGTGCTGTGTATGTGTGTGTGTGTGCGTGGGAGTACTGAGATGATAGTTCTGGATGACATTGATCACATTTTCTCCAAGCCACTAGGTGAGGGAGGGATGCAGTGACACCGGCAGGAGGGGAGAGGACTGCAGCTCCACCAGTTGTGCCACCACAGTCCCATGGAAGGTTTCCAGAGAGAGAGAGAGAGGGAGAAGGCCACACCAGCCCATCTCACATGGCAGGCCAGCAGCCTTACCCCTACACTCAGTAAGCCGCAGAGCCCCAGCTACGGCTCTGTCAAGCATTCATTAAGTGTAAGATTCCTAAGGGGCAGTGTCTCCCGTAACGCCACTGCGTCACCGCCAGCTCCTCACACAGCAGTGAAGATCTTTATCTACCAGCAGCCACTGCGATGAATGCCTTTGTACCGCTATACTACTTGCTGTAACTGTTCATGTTATTGTTTTTTTTTCTTACTGAACAAAAAGGAACATACAAATGTAAAGACTACAGACTATAAAGACTATTGTTATTATTATTTTAGATAAAGGAAAAAGAAATTGGCCAATATGAACTGAATGGCCTGTTCTCAGGGAGGTGTGGTGCAGTGCTATGCAGTGCAGGGTCTATAAATCCCCTTCTTCTACAAAGCCTTTCTCTGACTCTGAGCTTTCCTGTTGTGAATGATACACTGAAAGAAGACAGGGCTATATGCAGGGTCACTCAGTAATGAATAGTAGTCTAAATTTTATCCCATTAATCAACAAATGTCTTATTATGTTTCCTTTATAATTATTTTAAGAAACAAAGGTAAGAATAATGAAATTTCAGTAGTAATGAGGGGTATCTTATTTTTATTTATGTTGGTGAATAATATTCAATTACGAGGGGAGGTTTGCAAATAGATACACAAGTAATACACAGGTGAAAAGAAACAAACAAATTGTGGGGGACATCATAATGACATAACACTACACACAGTATACATAAATACACACACACACACACCTGTGTAAAAGAGTAAAAACATAAAGATATAAATATAAAAAAGAAAATAAATGGAGAAGGAAGGGGATGGTTAGTCCTGTCATACTGACAACGTCATGTTGTAAAACGTAAACCTTTCATAATCCTCGATAAAAGTAATAGCATTTGACCATTCAGTCATTCATGTGGCAAAGCCTCTATGAAATGTTGTGGTGGAGCATTACAAAATTAAGATGTCTACACACTATGAAGTGATAATGTCACCAAACTGGCTTCAGCTGAATCCTAGGCTCTAACTAACCATTTGAAGTTGGCTTTTAGGTTGCAGTAAGGGACTGCAATAAATAAAGGATGTTTTTAGGGTTCCCAGACACATAAGGTAATATCCTCAAATTGCACATCCTGTCTCTACAGGAAGCAAGAAGGCTGATTAACAGGGGAGCGCTAATGGTCACGTTAGCGTGCTCTGGAAAAGGTGCACATACTGCAGCAGAGCACATTGTAAATACAGACGCAGCCTGCTTTGGGAATCCGCTGGACTGATGGGGAATTATAAACTTGTCAGGTCAAATCTCCCCGGTGAGGACGAAATACTTCTCGCCAATCCCTGGGGCCGCAAATTGCCGCAGAGACAGAGTACCAGTCTCACCCAACTTAGCAACCCTCCTTTGGAATCCCAGCGGACACCCAAAGCAGAGAAAGATTCCATTCTTTATGCAGTGAGAAATGTGTGACAAGGGTTCAGGGCTTTCCATACCAGTGCAGTATTAAAGGATTGTTATTCTGAGCTGTCACTGGCCCCCAATGGCAGTGCATCAGCTTGAAATTTTTCTGACCATTTCATTGCTTCCAAGCTGTGTGCTCTACTGCTTAAAACCATTTCTTTTCAATGTTTCTAACAAAGGCACCTTAGTTGAACTCAAATGGTAGCTAGATAGTTAGTTAGCGAGGCCTGCCAAACTAAACACTTCCCTGAGTCTGACGGCATTGGCTTTGGGCCTTTCAAATAAGAAGGCTTTGTTCTGTTTCACTGGTGTTAAATTATGCAGTATAATCAGGGCAAAGTCAGCTAGCCAACTGAATATTTCATTTTAATACTGGAAAAACAATATCTTTCAGCTAAAGAGTTTTAATTTTTTTTTTTTCAACTAAAATGTATATCTTCCATATTTATGATACTTTATTTTAAAGCAAAATAATGATATGGAAACAACTCTTCCCCTTTCAGAAACTTAGCCCCGTAATATGGAACAAATGACCAATGCCTGGAGAAACACCACATATGACATTCTTTTCTGTTTCAATGAAGGGACAGATGGTGTCTACATAGCTTGCTGTCACAGATCCTGGGTGCCATTCATTGGAATATTTGTTAAGGGCATGGCAAATGGACTAACCTTGGATCAGTGGTGTCTATTTTGTTTAAACCCCTCTGTTCTCACTTAACTGAAGCTATTGCTTGGATGGGAGCTTGAATCACTGGCTGGTCATTGTGTCAATCAGCTGCTGCTTTGACAGACATCTCCAAAGCCTCTAGAACTGTGTGGATAGTGGACACCACTCTCAGGGATGCATTATGGAAGACTTGCTGAAAGAATTGCACAGGGAGAAGATTACACCCTTTTATAGGCTTGGTAATGGCAGTCTCCACCCCTACCATTGTAGTCACAAACCCAAGTCTCATTAAGCACAGCAATCTTCAGATGATACCTCCCAGTGGCCTCATTTTAGCAGGTTTCAAGCATCTCCTCATTACAAACAATTCAAGGGCAAGGAAGAGGAAGTAATTTAATCCAATAAAACAACAGGATTGTTTAATTAGGGCTTTGGTGCTGTTAAACTCTGATGCCTCCTAGCCCTCAAGCTCAGAACCTCAGGAGTCAGGCTCTAGAGTCAGTGGTGGTATCTGAGCCTGTTGTATTTGGATTCATTTCCATACTGCATAAGCAAGCATTGCTGACTCCTGTGCAGTTTCTGCAATTACAGGTGGCAATGCACTGATCTAGTACTATGTTGTCAGGTTTTGGGAGAACATAATTAATGGTAAATGGGTGGCAACATGATGACAGAAAAACACAGATTAAACTTACACGTGTGAGCCTGGTAAATCATTAAGTCACTCAAAATTTGAATGCCAATGCATTTCCCAGCATCTCCAGCTGGCATTTGATTAAAATGGTTAATTCAATTTACAAAAAATGTTATTTGCAAACATTCAAATTTCATTTCGTTCAGAATCTTACTGAAGAACAGCATGTTTGTGTTTGCATTCTTACTAATACATTTCTTTATGTAACAACAGTTTACATTTGTACTGAAATTCAATTGAACCCTGCATCTCAGAGAGTCACATCATTTGTCAAGATAGTCTGTGAAATATATTCTAACAGAAAAAAACTAGACCAAGAGAATAAAATCAGAGCACAGGTTCAGAGACTGACTATGACTGCTACGATATAGATTCTGTAATGTAGAATGTAAGCTCAATTTTAAACCTAAATCCTAGAGGACCTATGAAGGGATTTTTTTTCTTCCCTGTCTGCATCAAATCAATAGCATCTGGTCATCTTAAAGGAAAGTACAAAACAACTGAAAAAGTGCCCAGACTAATCTGCTAAGTGACTTTTTCAAGTTCCGGTGGTGACTTCATTCTAAGTTCATCTAGCAGGGTTCTTTTTCAGCAGTATCCCTTAAAAACTGATGTTTTCATTTTGAGTGAATCCCAGGGTGTTTCAATGAAAAACAGGGCTTTGAGAGAGGTTGTCTTACTGACCCCCCTCTGAAATTGCAACTGAAATGGCATTCTAATATTGCCCTGTGGGTGAGCTTAGTAATGTAAGGAAGTTAGAGCTTTTTTATCCAATCTTTTTTATGTTCCAAAACCAGTCCCCCATGGTTCCACAAAGGGGAACCCAGACAAAGGGAAGCCACAGGGTGGCTTTGCTAATTGTGTCTTATTAATTATTTTCATGTTTTAAATAAATATGTATTAGATAACAGAATAATGCTGTCAGTGAGAGCTGAATCACATTTTAGACATTCCACATAAGCTGTTAACATGGCGGCAATTTTCAATTATCCTATTTGTTGATTTATAGATGTTATTAAAAAATCTATCAAACACTGATATTCAGTGATAATGTATTTCAGTCACTCATCAGTGGTTTTAGTAATAGAAGCTATTCTCATTTTGAGGTCTAAATATTTCATTAATGCTTACGACCTCATGAATATGACATAGCGAATACAATTGCATGGGGGTTAATTATCATACAATGGTTTCTGTTTTTTTTTTTATTTTGCAAAACAGGCTTGAGATCTTCAAGAAGCACAAATTCCATTCCAATTGTATTGCCATTTTTGCCATTTATAGATCAACTCTTATGCCACTCAATGAAATGCTTTTAAACATAAACTGGTCTTGTTTCCTTATGCCTTTGAAATAGGTTGTGTGTTATATTTAGAATGGGTATACTTCTGGAGTATGAGCCCATAAGCAAACAATCTGCAAACATATTCAGAAACTGGACTTTTGACCATACTATAAGCAATCTGTACCGTCAGGCACAGTGCACAGGGAATATGTTATACACAGGTACAGTACATCAGTATTGTATGTAAATACTGGAAATACCCTTCCGAATCACCTCCTAATGCACATTAGTACCAATAAATTTGCTTAAGTACATAGCTTAAGTATTGCAGCTGGTGCTTACAGCTGATGGTTGCATGTAGCAGAAACAGAGCATTAGGTAGCTAACTTTAGTTACAGAAAACAGGCAGTACTTATGAGAAGTCAATTTTTCTCCCCCCTCCTTCCCCAATTTCAAAGCAACAGTCACTGTGCATTTTAAAACTGTTATTACATAGCCTCATCAATTTAAACTAACCTTATCCATATTACTGTATGCCTACTGCTAGCCAGTCAGGTAAAACAGAACAGAAACTGCATGTTTGATGAGCTCATATTCAGTATGTTTATATTGAGTGTTTTCATTTTTATGTATTGCAACTAATGTTTTTTTTAATTCTTTGCATGAAAACCAGTCTTCTCTAAATAGCTAATATCGCATATTTTTATTGAACTTATTGAATAAATTGTATTAACAGCCCTGAAAGTTGCTAACTTGTCTCTGGACATTCCAGCAGTTTCAACCACAAATAACCAGTACTCATGAAATAACTGTCCTTGGAATCGACTGCCTGTTTGAAAAAAGAAAAAATGTAGAATTTTCAGTTCTGGGTACAATGTCTCGAGCATTCTGTTTGGCTCTTCAGTCGTTGGGTTTCTGCCAAGAATGTCTTTTTAGAAGCAATTTCCCAGGTCCTGTAAATGGTAGGCTATCATTCTACTGGGGGCCATCTCCACTCAGCACTGCCAGCAGGTGCTCAGGTGCAGTCCAGCTCCCTGCGGACACAGGTTCGACCAGCAGGCCCCGCGGCTAGACAGAGAGCTGTGAGAGTGCTGACACACCTGCCCTCTGCTCCCTGGCCTAGAAACGCCTCCCCCTTAAAACGTCACAGACTCCGCTGGAGGGGAGACAAAGCAAAGCAAAGTCGGGACCAGATGTTTACGTCCTTGTCTGAAACTATTAGAGTGTCCTGGAGGTAAGAAAAATTCCCAACGTCCTTTGTTGACCTAGTTGTCACTTTAAAAGAAGCCCTCTGGGCAAAGCATCTTTTAAGGCGCTGATTTTCAACAGGGAAAAACAAAGTCTGTTGTTTACTATGGCTGGTTAGGAAATAAATGGAGGATTTCATTAAATATGGTTCATATTGAGCTTAATGTATGATGTATTGGCTACAGACCTGGCCCGTGGCATAGGCGGTATAGGCTAATGCTAGGGGCGCCGTCCATCCATAGGGGTGCCCCAAATGAGGGAAGAAAAAAAAATCCAAATTTTTAACTTTTACTATTTCTTACTAATACCATTGTAATACTATTATTTCAAAATGTTGTAGTAAAAAAAAGCACAACAACATAACTACTTAGCCTATTAAATAGGCCCTATTTTCTGGGTTGCCTGCAGCATCACCACCCCACCCCCCACCCCCACCCCCCCCCGCTCTTAGTTAGACTTACCTGATTGTGGGGGATGGGAGAGTTATCTGAACTACTGAGTGACACTGACCGTGAAACATGATACGATTAACATCAGTAGCCTAATTCAAATATATAGCATGTCAAAAAGACCACAGCCCTCTGGTGCCCAGGGAAGAAAAGGAAGAAGAGAAGAGGAGGAAAAACAAGAAGCAGACAGAGGTAATGAGTTACCATTGGAGCAGAGTGTTACTAGCTTACTTTGGACGATAGTAACGTTTGCTAGTTTAATAAATAGCTAGAGTCAATTACTCCCACCTTAAATTCATTAGGGAAAGTTAGAAAAACTGTTCAGGTGTTTGGGGAATAACCTACAACATAATTTTGATAAATACACTTTTTCTTTTAAGTGTGCTGCACGAACCATCCACTGTCTGCCTCAAGAAACCAGGCACACATTTTTATTGACATTTTAGTCTAGTTAGCCAACGTTAGCCCTGCTTGTAATAGTCAATTAAAATGCTTTTCCTTTTCCATCCCCTTTGTAGTTAATAGTTGTAAGCCTTTGCATTTTCATTACTGATTAGTCTTATAGGCTATGTGTAGCAAACAGCGCGCATCATGTGTGAAAAGTGCTCATTGAATACATGTTTTGTGCATGAATGCTCTTGCTGTTTGTGTTTAGAATGTTATAGGCTATAATGTGGCTTAGGTGCTATTATTGGCTGGGTTTCACCATCAGCAGCTTTTTTATTAATATGACACTCAATGGTCACATATACTCCTCTTCTCTCTTCAGATGCACTTTTAAAATATTTTAATCCCACCCCTGCAATTCCTGGACCACCTGCAGACACCTTCTCCAGTTTAGCACCTTCCAGCAATGCAGCGTGAAGTTCTCTTGAAGTTCTCCACCTCAGCACCTTGCAAATATTGCACTGAGGTTTCTGTAATATAGTTTTTTTTGTGCCATACTCTTATTTATATTGTATTTATAAATCTTTTTATGTCTGCACTGGTTTCTTTAATATTGTATTTTGTGCAATACCAAGGTACAAGCTACTTAAAAAGTAATGAGGACTTGAGCATTAACTTCAATATTAGGTAGTGTGACTGTGACCCAAGATTTGTCAGAGAATGGAGTTGGAGATCTAGTTGTGACATGACAACTGAGATATTAATTTTGAGCCAAAGGAAAGGAAAAGACCACTAGACAGCTGGAGGTCCATTACTAGCACTGGTAGGTTATTCTGTCTCCCGTTGTTGTCCCAGGATATAGCACCCCACTCTCTTAATACTCAGAACATTATTGGCCAAAATTGTTGGCTAAAATTGTGTAGCATAGTAGTTAAAGAGATGAGCTTTGTAAACTAAAGATGACAGGTCTGATTCCCAGGTAAGGCCCAGCTATTGTGCTCCTCCTTCAATACCCATCAGTATAAAAGAACATGTAAATGCCCTGATAACCAAATGAATACTGTAAGCTGAATAAAAAAAATCCACAGATGGCTTCAAGAACTAGGATTTAAGGCCTAAACGAAATCTTTCAATGTTCATTCTGGGTCAGACAGTGAATGTGAGAAAAGAAACAAAACATAAATACCATCAAGAATTTTATTAAACAGCAGAATAAAATCTGTCCATTTCCTTTCAGAGCCAGTGAAGAGCAGATGAAAGTGGAGCTGTGTGCTGTCAATTAATCTGAGCCCATGAACTGAAATGAATACAGGCCATTCTTTATCATAAATAAATGAAGAACGCCAAACTTCCTGCTATAAACAAATATGGTGTACAATTCCCCTGAGTCAGCACAGACAGAAATGATTCTCCACTATATGGTCTCAGGAGACATCCTACATAGGACACATATACTTAAGGGCCTTGATAAACTGCACCAGCAATGAAATGCACACCGAACCCACACTCACCCGTTTATCATCTCTGCTGAGATGAAGTTTCAATTTATTTTTAAAATAACCTCCAATGTTTCCACTGTATATATATTTACATATTTTATATGTATTTTTGATACCTCTCTTGCAAGGGTACCATTTTATAGTTAAAAGCCCCCAGTTATGGTTCCAGTGCATGTTTCTTAAAAGGGGAAGGGTGAGTTGGAAGGTTATTTTTCACAAAGGTGTGTAGCCATCTGCTACAGAAACTCCATTCTGGATCTGCTTGCCTCTGTGGTGATGAGCAGAATATCAATCAAACTGTCAAGCATACAGCCTACAAGGCCTTGTGCCTTCACACCTGAGTGGGAGGCGTGGACGGCCTTCGGCCCACACCTGAGTCATTAGCAGTGCGGGGAGGCAGTCCTCGTCACCCTGGTGACTTCTCATCCAACAGAGAAAGCCAATCTCATTTCTCCTCCCTGGGTGCGATTCAATTAATGTTAACCATGAGTCTCAGGTTCTGACGGCGCCCACTGAAACTGGAAATTGGTCCCCCCCAGGGTGCAGGAGATTAAAGGAAAGAAAACACAATCTGGAGGTTTTTTTTTTTTACTTTTACCATGACCGATCTGTGGAGAATTGCTGCTGTTGCATTCAACGCCAATCAAGCCCCTCCCCATTCATGCCAGCTTTGAGTACTGCTTGTCTGACATGCCTAAACCTTTCCGAGCAATGACATGCCTGGATATTTTTCATTCTTGGTATTTTAATCAAATCAATGGCAATAACAGAGGGATGCTCCCTCTGACTAAATTCGAACTAATCGGCTGAATGAGAGATCGATTCTGTCACAGTTGTGCTTAGAATGAGAAATAAAAAGCACAGCTTCGGCTTAACCTCTAACAAAACGTAAAAATCAGTTCGGCACAGTAAGCGGTGAGATTATGTTCAAGGTTATAACACACACAGATTAAAAAAAGTAAATACCCACGGTACAGATCACAGGATGACATTTCTGTGATCTCCAATACTGCCCTGTATTTCTACCAATTCAGTTTCCTATTTTCACCAAGGTAGCAGGTACAACTATCAGACTGCAATATCCTCTTGCCATTTACCAAAGCCTTTTCTTGCCTATACAGATGTATTCTTCTCTTGCTGTGTTATTTGCAGGTTGATGTCTCCTACATGGCTGTCAGACGCAGTTACTGCAACTCTATGGAGACTGACTGAACCCTTTATATGAGTGTACACAGAGATAATAGAGCTTTAGTGAAATGCATGAAGCTGCTGTTGACAGAGTCATATCTGAATTGTGGAAACCTTTGAATTCAGCACAAAAGGATAGGACAACGTGAGCAAAATAAAGGGACCCCGCAAATCTCCTCACCATATACTGAGAATTTAAAACAAGGCATCACTCCTACCTGTAACACTTTCACAAAGTTACCACTTTGTTAAAATCTTGTTCGTACATGAATTTTGCAAAATGTATTTCACTAAAAACACATAGCATTATAACTTCTTTAGACTGACAAACACTGGAATTCGCTGGGGCTGATTAACAGGGTGACTGACAGTAACAGTTTAGCGGTGTGTGTGGCTTCCACTAAAAGGAATATATGCTGCTCTGCTGTGAAACGTGCAGCAGATTTTTACTTGAAATGCTCAGTCCCAGTTCTCCTGTAAAGGCTAAACAGGCATGTGCCTGCTCATTGGTCTCTGACCTGAAAACACCACAAGTCATCCCAGCTCATCCCATACATTTTCAGCTGTGCTCCTGTTATGTTACGCTACTTTAGCTGGATATTTACTGAGGCAGTTAAATACCTGGCCCAAGGACACAACAACAGTTGCTTGCCTGGGGATGGAACCAGTAACCTTTGTGGTTACCAGCCATCCTCTGTACCACCACACCACACAGCTACTCAGTTCTGGTTCACTGAGAGTCTCATCTTTCCAGAGCACCTCTCTTACATGAGTACCATTAAGGCACGCATCGTGGTGTTGGGCTACTGTCACTTCAAAATCAGCCCAAAAGGAGGACAGTAGGTGAAGCCCTAGTGCGGTGCAAAAAGGATCACAAAGATGAATGAGCACAATGAAATCTCCACCTTGGTGAGGTTTCCTGAACAGCAATGTCCCTGACTGGCCTGCCACTGCTTTAACCAGGTTAGAAATGGCTGGCTCTGAGGAGCTCAGACAGTGAGCAACACCATCTTAGTTAGTTCAGCCCCCTTAACACCATACATAACAAGTGTTGTTCCACTTGACGAGAGGGGCATAACCAGTCCCTTTCCGTTTTTCTGTCTTGGCTTGCCCCCAGCTTGACATTCATCAGGCTCAAACCACCTCATCACCTCTGCCCAATTACCTGTCTTACTAATGAGGTGATGCAGTACTTGTGCAATGGTCAAAGGGCCTCTATGATTATCAGTCTGTCATGAATGATCAATTAATGAAATTAATGCCAAAAACATTTGAAAACTTTGAGCTCTGAACACTTTGGTTTCCTAAAATTAGATATGGATAGAGCACTGTTTCTTTTGATGCACAGTATGTGTTAATAGTTTATTAATTTATTGTATGTGTATTTATTTTAGATTATTTTAATAATTCAAGAGTGTAATGTTCGAAACATAAAATAACAGAAATTGCCTTCATGTATATTTTCTCCATGAAATACTCTTACTCTGGGCTGCAGTTGCTACTAGAAATTCAAAATTTTTTAAATTACATTATGCCTTTTACAACAGATATGCACACCAAAAAGATCAATGAAATCTTATGTGTCTTCTGTTGAAATGTTTTTCATGCGCATGGCATTTCACAATGACAGCTAGGTAAAAATCAACCGCTAATTACGTGCCTTTAATTGGTTTAGAGGGGCAATGCAAATTATTCATCGTCACCGAGCTAATATTGTCATAACCATATGCAATACTTTTGGACTGCATGTAAGGATGAGGTGAAATAACTAAAAGCAAGAAGGACACTTTAATATCCCTTTAAAAACACTCACAAATACAAATACGTATTAACGCAGAAGCGACCATGATTGTGGAGCATTGCGACGTTGTAAGGATTGCGGTACACTTGCAGGTAAAGCCGCGCACTTGTGCTATGCCGGTCAGATTGTCGGCATCTCTGGGTCAGCCCCCATGGGTCATCTACAAAATTAAATGAAACTGTTCCCCAATGATAGTCGGTTGCCTGCATTCTTCTTCTCACCATGTATTCAATTTAGCACGAGCCAGGGTGCACTTTGAAAGCACTAGAGTTAATGCCAAATCCCAAAATAACCAGAATCGGATATCCTCTCCATGGTGGCGTAAATGCCATTATTACCCTCTTATATTTCATTGACTAAATGGAAGAAAATTGAGTGCGGAATACCGCTATCACTTTCCTAAAACCAGGAGGAAGTATATGTACATGAACTAGCGGTTACATTCAGCCCTTTGCGAAGAAGACGAGAGCTACCACAGTTCAACAAAAAAAAAAAAACGAACCCTGCAAACGTTTCCAGTCATCCCCAGCTGCCAAGGCAGAGAACGGTCCCCACCATGGTACACAAAAGTGGACCGAAACACAATTATTAACCCATTTTCATTTCCGCTGAGTTAGATATTAACGTTCTCTTTTTCCGTTTATGATTTTAAATAATTAGCCCGATAAACTGGACGGTTGAGCGTGAAGGTGCACTTAGAAGAGGCAGTTAAGAAGTGTACTAGCTATCTGCGCTGCAGGTACTCAAAACGGTCGCTCAATGAAAGGTGCCCGAGAGAGGCAGTAAGAATGATTTGAACATATGGTGGATGCATGGTAATCTTACCGTTAATGCAGCGATACTGTGGCGCGCTTGTCTCGTAGCCTGCAAATGCAGGAAAGTCCCGTGAACCTGGGCGTGCACCTGGCAACGATACGAACTCAGCTGTTGGCAACTACGCGCAGTTTAGAGCAAATTAACTGCTCACAAAATGTAATCAAAAGATACCTCTTACTCTAAAACGAAACCAAAAGACACTCCTATTAATCAATGTTAAGAGATGATAAATATGGTCTGTTTCCTGCACGCGTTCTCAGTTGCGCATCTGAGGTGCTAGACTGTTTTCTCTCCCTCTGCCTTGCCCGGAGATTTGTAAAAAGGCATTGCTTTCGACACGTGATCTGTCTCAGAAGCACGATACCCAGTGCGCTCAGCTAGCGGCGCGTTCTTTTATGTCCACATTATGTGATAAGTCTGGGAGGAATAAGATTCGAATTGCAGCGTGTTTTGAAGGATGACTCAAGATTCTATTATTCATAATGATGCAAATTCTAAAAGGAGCATTTTAGTTCCACCAAATAAACATACTAGACAGGACTGTACCCGCAGAAAATGCATAAAATATCTACTTCTCGTTGCTAAAGCTGGCATGGTTAGCAGTGGCATGGTTACTTGAACTTGCTCTATCATATAACTATAGCATATCACTGTGATTACTGAATTTGAATCATTTATGTACTGTGTGTTTCAGTGTTTAGAGTGGCCTAATATATAACTGCCACAAGTTACAGTGTATATTTCACAGCCTACATTTCATTAGTGGCATTTAGCAGACACGCTTATCCAGAGTGACTTACATAGATTACAATTTTTTCCCAGTGTTACATTTATACAGCTGGATGTTTAATGAGGCAATTTAGGGTTAGGTACCTTTCCCAAAGGTAGAACAGGAGTGCCCTGCTGGGGAATCGAAATGCTGCCCCTCTAGTGTTCTTGTGACATACAGGAATATGGCTTGAAGGCTCATGCCATTCCCATTGTATGGGATATGTTTAGAAGAGTTATGCCACAAAGAAACAATATACAATACACCTTGACAATTCATACCTCTGTCTCCATTGAAATGACACTTGCAGAGCAATCTACATATATTAAAATATTTGTATGCTATCCCTGTACACAGTTGTATATTTGCTGAGACAATTCCGGTTAAGTGCCTTGTGCAAGGATACAATATAAGCAACCAATCTGAGAATTGAACGAGCAAACTTTCAGTTCCGAGCCCTGCTCCTTCCCATTATACAGCACCATTGCTTTATATTGCCATTAGTTTGAAAAGTGTTCAGATGACAAACCTACAGCACTCAAGGAAATAATAACCGGAATGCTGCAAATTTGATTCCCACTGGATGGATGGACACTGCTTGTATAACCACAAGCAAGGCAATAACCCCCAATTTTGAAAGTACAGCAAATATCCAGCTGTATAAATGAGTAGCATGTTCACTACAAGTTATACTGGTAACCCTGGAGACAGATACCCAGTAATCATGTAGATAATGTACAGTAATAAAAGCTTTGCCTGAAATCGGTACCGGCTGGAAAACTGAATGGGTAGACTGTTTGTTTCATGATTCTAGAATAATAGCCCTGGAGAGTTCTCCATTTTAACCCAACCCCTGACTGACAGCTCATTACAAATGTCACCCGTTGATTTGGGCACAATTACCTTTTAACTGAGATCCTCTCTGGTCTCATTCTTGCTCCTGTTTTTAACATTGAGGCTGTAGCAAACATTTGCACCAGTCACAGGGTGATTGCAGGCTTAATCATGACTAATGGAGAGTTTTTAAAAGGACATGGTAAAGGAAAATCACAGGGTAGATCTGGGCAGTAATAGGTTAAACAGACAGACATTGACAGTGTATTGCCTGGCACAGATTGTGGTCACATACTCTACAGTTCCAGATACCAGCAGTGCAGCCACCTGCCCACACATTCCAATTAAAAGTGCATAGTGTTTGAAGTGATTAGATGAAGTGCATCACTCCATGATGACAACGTCTCCATAAAAAATGGCAACAGAGATGAAGCAGGCAGACGATGGACACCCCAGGGGGCACATTTTCTGTGCTGTACCTCTGTCATACAGTACAGACCATGAAAGAACCAGAACCAGAAAGAATCATTTAACATTTCAAAGTTTCTACATGTATAACTGAACAGAAAGCATTTCCTCATACAGAGTGGGTGTGTATGGTAGCTTGACAGATCTGTTCAGGTCTGTTATAGAGCCAGACAAAATTATTATGTTAGTAATTATTATGTTAGTGTTTGTTGTTTATTTATTTTACAGTCTGTAATTACTGTTGTCATTTTGAATGCTATTTCTTTGCTTCTTTACTTACTGTGTTCACTGAAATACAGATTTATTTGTTGGAGATGCATAATATACTTACAATTTGTTATTATTCTCTTAGATACAGGCAAAATTATTAGCTAGGATGCACTGGCTTGCTTGTTCCTGTCAGCCTAATGGTCTTAAAAGGGAGTGGGAGGTACTGAGGTTGTTATAAACCCACCCTCAAAGCTTCCCTTTGTATTTAGTTTTGATAAAATAATATAGTTCTTTAAAAGTTTGAGAGGTTACAGATATGATTATTGAAATTATCGCCAGGGCTCTTTGTACATGAGATATTATTTTTAACCTGAAATGAGATTCCTTTAGGGAGTCTGTCTGGCACACTCTAGGAGGAAAGGTTATTGTTTCAATAAAGTAATGTGAGGAAGCTGTGCTGCCAAGTCTGGGGTGTAGATCAGCGAGGGCTCTCTGTGAGCCAGCCGTTTCTCCTCACCTCCTCACTGAGCGGCTGCCAGACAGTTTGCAGGAAGGAGCAGTAGGCATCCGCTTCATCACAAATAAATCAGGCTTTTTACTTATTGCGTCCCTCCGCGCGAGTGTTCAGGGCTCTCATCACGCCTAGTCAGAGGCATCTCCTAGACGTTTTATTAAAAGCCAGTTAGAACTGCTGAGGCTCTCTCCGGCCCTCTGCGAAAGTGCACTGAGAAGTGATGAGCCAGTGAACGACAGTGTGCTGCTTGTTGCTCAAAACTGCATTATGAGCTCAATGTGCCCTTTGTTTCCTTGCAGATCAAATCACGCAGCGTGATGGATTCATGCAAGCGCGGCCGACAAAGAGCTGAGCATCGCCAGCTTTTGTGCCGCTTTTTCCACATTCTGAAACAAGCCGTTTCACTTTCTCAAAAGGTGTTCTAGTATTTCTGGACGAGCACATAAGACCACTGAGTGAAAAATTTGGTTCACTCGCAATGCCACATCCTCGACTGTGCAATTTGTGAGGAACTTTCATCGGGCCTTTGATTTTCTTGTCAAACCCGAGCTACTTGAGGAGAAAGCCAATTACGTTTCTTTGTGTATGTTTAAATCGCTTGACAATAATCCTGTGGTTTATGCCGACAGGATGGAGCTGGTTCCGGTAATGACATTACGGAGAGCATAAATTGTGAGCGGTAATTAAAAATCTATTTTGCGGAGGAAATCCTCAGAAGGCTATCTTGATCTGTAAATGCATGCACAGAGCCTTGGGCACGTCAGGGTGCTTGATCATGTCACAGCAGCAATTAGTGTGCAGTTTGCAGGCAATGTTACAAAAAAAACTAATTACACTTGCACCCTGTTTATCTTCCACATGTTTCTGCTATTGCACATGAAGTGGCCTGGAGGAACACTCCCCCACCCCCCCCAAATCCCCCCCACCCCCCATGCAAGCTGCGCTGAATTGCTTTAGTCAACGCACAATAGCATCTGGCTCCTGTCCGTAGGGCCTTTTCTATACTGGAGATCCGTCTGAAAGCCTGTTCCAGACTCCTAACTTCATTGGGACCGGACGATGTCACTGCGGAAACATCCTGTTCTTTCCTCCCCTCTAACTCTAAAGCAACAAAGGCCAGCCCTGCAGCTTATCTTGTGCTTTTGAAACAGCATAGCGGAGCTGGACTGGCTCCAGAACAGGCAGGCAGCAGAGCAACGGGGGGTAAAGGCTTGAGAGTCCCCCGTGTTTTCACCGGCCTCCCAATGAGGTCAGCACAGATTCAAGGTGTGAGGGCTCCATTTTACAGGCAGCCAGTACCGGGCATTCCTTCCAGTGGCAAATTCTGGAAAGGATCTGGGCACATTATTAAGATGAATAAGCACAGAAAAAAATATAGGATAACAGCTCAGCTGGACTTTTCTGCCTAACATCAGAGAGTGTGAGGGTGGGCCCTGTCTCTTTTGTGTTTGGTGCATGTTGTTTAAGACAGTGCAGGGAAAGAGGAAGGGGCAAGCTATTTTATAACATTATGGTTTCACTCACCTCTTACTAAGTTGTAAATATACACAAAGCAGAGGGAAGCAGTGACCCCCAGGCTGCAAATAGCGCCCGACAGAAACTTACAATTAAGCTGTTAATGGCCCAGATCCTCTTTTTAAGTCTGACAGTTCCAGTTAAGATCACCCATCAGCAGCTCAGGTTTTTCACCTAGTCATTTTAATTGTGTCTAATGTGGCAGTGTTGTCTTTGTACACAGTATTTTTTTAAATTACAATAAAGAGATTTACAACAAATAATTCTGTCAATAAGAAAGAGATTTGAGATTAATCTTCAACCAGAAACTAATTGTTTACTTTTGTTTTAACTAAAATGATGTTGGAAGAAGCACAGAAAGGCAGTGCTGTGACATGAGACCCAGACAAGTAATCAAGGATCAGTTGCTCATGGGAACTCCATATAAAAGACTAGTCTGCTTGCTAATAATGCAATCAAAAACATATTCAGGTGTATTGTCAAGAATTCATGACTGTTTAAAATGAGGTTCTCTGCGTTGCCTGTTTGTAGCTTCCTGTCTTTTGCTTTTGGAATGGATTATACATGACCCCAGTTATGCCATTCTCTCTATGTCGGTATTCATGTTGTCATTAGCCTTTCAAGCCTCAACAGCTGAAAGCTTGTTGTTTAGGTCCTTATTTAGTTCTGATTTCTTCTTCCTCATGTTTTTAGGCTTCTAAGCCAATGATTGCAGACGTATAATGTTTCACCCATTGATTATTTTTCTTTTCTCAGGGATAAAACTGTATCCATGTTGTCACTGAGGTTAGAAGAGTAGGGAGGAGGGTCTGATGCATGTTACCTTTTCTGGGGAAGCCATGGTCAATATATGGCCAGAGCATTTGTTATCTGGCCCACTCTAGTGTTGACCTCATGATGCTATGACACTGAAATCAGTTGTGCAAATGCTATTGTGGTGATACTGGGATATTCATTGAAAATGGATAATCCTCTCTGCATTTCTGGAAAGCAGAACTGTCATCAGCATTGCTTGATTACTCTCAGGTTTACTACACTTATTGGCCATATTCTGCTTGTGTGCATAAATTCTTTTTGTTCCATAGGTCACTAGACAGGCTGAAAATGTCCACTGGCACATTTCATGATACAAGCACGCAATCTCTACAAATGGCTTTTTCAAGAATTGTCTTAAAGCTTGTGAGCCACATTTAAACATTTATCTAACCATCCAGGGTTAAACCTTTGTTCAAGGGCATGAGGGCTGTGTGTGACCTCCTGGTCTACCTGAAGTCACGTCCATCTATAGAACCTGGTGCTGTCCTGTCTTCATCAGGACATTGTGTCCCAGATGATCAGGCCCTCATTTCTCCCCCACAAGGTCTAATGTCACACCCCAGAGTGTCTTTCTCGCCCCACTGAACTGATGCACCAGGTATTTCACCTTTGAGATAATTCACGGTACAGTGAACCAGGTGACCGTTGACCCTCTTAAAAGAGCGTGGATGGGCAGAGTATCGAACTCGAGTCAGCCAACCATGTGATGCAAGCGGCATCTCAGCTGTGAGGTATGTCTCTCTTGCAGGAGAAAGCCTCAGAAAAGTCTCTCACTTGACTGCACTTGTGAGAAGTAAATGTGAGGAGTGAGAAATGGTGATGGATGACTGGAGGGTTTGAAATATGAGGGGATCGATGCCAGGTGCTGCAAAAAAAAAAAGCCAGTGTAGTTCTACCGCTTCAGAGGCGCATATCTTTTGACAGTCTGCAGGCACATAACTCTGGGAAGTGTGACACGGTTGGGCTGGGACAGAATGAATAGTGCTCTCAGCCAAAAAAATGGTTCCTACCTGTTCATGAGCACATTATCTCACCAGGTCTCTGAAATGTTTGCAATAAAACCCATCTTTGACCTTCGACCTTCAAAACATTCATTTTTTTCTGAAGATGTTATCAAGTGGATTTCTTTCTCTTCCTTTAAAACAAAATATATTCTTTTTTGGTGATTGTCAATTCCTGTATGCTTGGCAAAGTTAGCAGGAAAGGCCATATTACTTGAATGAAATATGCTTCAATCCGTTTTTCGTGGATCATTAATCAAGTTTCGGAGCAGTGGTTTGGGTATACCTGACCCACTTCACAAAGTAGTAGGCTACAAACATTTAGGAACAGTGGGCCGCCCAGACATACTGCATGAAACATTGACATGCGTAATGTGTAGGTGACCTCATTACCATTAGAAACACTGCAAGGGCAGCTGAGTGCTTCACCTGTAAGTATCTGCAGCACTTAAATCCATTAGGAGATCCAATAGCTTCAAATAGCTCAATCCCACCTCTTTAAGGCTGTTTTAATGACCCTGTCCCTTTTCAACAGTCAGCAGCCTCGGCACTGCCATCACTCCACTTCTCACAGCCACAGAGCACAAAGCTCGTGAGTGAAGCAGAGGTTACCAAGGATACAGGTCTCAGAGCTTCACTTGAGGTTCCTTAACCCATGGGAGGGGTTATTCCACTTCAATGGGCTACACAAGACCAGGGTGCAGCTAGTCAGCTCTGCCAGGACAAGGTCTTGGCAGGATGCCAAGGCAACACCACTGTCTCCTGTTACTTCAGGCTTCAGCTACACCTTAACCATCCCAACCTTTAGTAGCAATGTTTTTTTTTTAATTGCATCAATGGCATTGGCCAGTCAAATTTGGCTGATCTGCAGAGGCTCAATCCAAAAACAAATAAAGAAATAATTGCCTTTAGTATGCATGGTTTATATTGTTTTGTGAGTCACTATACTGTACTTGTTTCATGGGCAAGAGAATTTTCATCTCATTCAAATAATTTAGGCCTTTACAATATTGCAGCCTCCACTCGAGTCTTTAATGGATTCTGTCAGGTTTATTTTCCATTCTATTTTTTTAAAACACATCTCTACTTGTTATTTCCCCTTTGCAAGGCTATGTTGTTATAAAGATTGAAGATGCAATATACCACCCAGAGCAAGCGGGTTCTTTCTCATTACAGTACCTCCCCCTGACATTTAAAATGTTAGAGGTGCTTTAGAAAAAGATAACATGCAAATCTTAAGCCCAGGGAGCCTAAGATTAGAGAGTGTGACCCCTGAGTGCCCGCATTCACTCTGGCATTTTGTTGTGAAGCAGTAGGAAGCAGGAGACCACAATTTAGACAGGGAGCAAAAGAAGCAGTATGCCTGCCATGTGCAACGTAGATCAAGGCTGTCTGCTAGCTTGCGATTCATTATTCAGACCCGTGGTCCCTGTGTGGCTAAATTTGCAGGAAAATGTCATCATCCTGCTCAAAACGACAGCCGCATTGTCCTCTGTGAACCGCCTGGCTCTGAAAGAGAGAAGGGATGCTCTCCTGAGTATCTCTGGATATGAGCGCCTGCCAAATAAAGCTATGATAATAATGATACAATTTGGTGGCATCTTTCATGTATATTTCATATGTCATATCTCAGAGAGTCTTTAGAAGTTCCCGCTCTGTTGAAGTGCAGGCCTATGCTTTTGATGGGATGGATGGGGTGTGTTTGATTTTGGTTTTATTTGCTCATCACCTGAGCTTTATTTCCAAAAATACAGCAATTATTTCTTGCGTATGTTCTATTATTCATAGTTGTTTTGCCAAAAACAATTTTGCATTGAGGGGAATTTTTTGGATTTATGCTAAGAATTGTTTTTTTCTCCTTTGAAATATGTGGAGATTTTTCATGCACTGAATATGGAAATGATTTAAAGCCGGCCTTTTTCTTCATGTTTCTTTCTCATTTGGCCTGTACTGCCGTGATGTATGATGACAGACATTCTAATACTTCTGATTAAATTGTGACATAATTAGATAATGCCAGTCATAGTGGACTAATGGTTCTGTTTTCAAGGTCATGAGTTAAAGACGAGATAATTGAACACCTTCATGCTTTTGCAGGCTTTCATCTGACCCTTCATGTCAAGCTAAGCTATAACGAGTACCACAGCTGAGGCGTTTTTGAAATAGCAGGTAACTAAGTGTTTAGTAAATCCTTAAAAAATGTAGAAAAAATTTCTCCCTTGTTGATACAGTGTGTATCTAAAGCACAGCACAAGGCCGTTTTTACGTGTCTCAAAGAATATTTGGTTTTATGCAGTAAAAATGGTAAAATGCAGCTGGATCATTCACACATACTTCTTCATCAGCAGACATGTTGGTTTTCCTTGCCTGTCACCTGGTAACCACAAGTAAAACCAGCATAAGTCAGTTGCGTGATTTATGGTAAGTTAAGTTGTCATCAGGGGAAGGAGAAATAAGAAAACAATCCACATGGGGATGAATAAGAGCACACTTTTACAGGTATCTCCCCCAGGGGGCGCTCACCTGGACAGAGCACTCAGTTTCCCACAGGCTTAGCCTGGGCCCACAGCTGGAGCAGGAACCGCAACAGCACCGCTGGGAGTTTAAGGACTCAAAGAAAAGGGAGAAGCAGGAACAGCCGGGGGGGACAGAGAGGTCTAATAGCAAACAATGCAGCACAGAGAGGAAGAACTGTTTCCCTAAAGGGGTCTGGATTCATTCTTTTGATCGGTAAATCAATTCTGGAGGTCAACAAGGACAACATGTTTTGTTTACATGTGCCTTGGTTTCTCCCAGTGTATTCTTCCAAGTACCGGTTTGAAAAAAAATAAATAAATTGACCGTTTTATCTCACAGTAAAAGAGCTAGGGCTCTGTTTGACCACTCTTCTGAGACATGCACAGAGATGTGGGAGGAGAAAACGATCCCTCGCATCTCTTCCAAGGGCCCTTTGGTCATGAGCGGCCGCCTTGAATCGATCGTAGAAGGCTTATTGTGGGGACAGAACACGGAATTCGAGAAAACACCACCAGCACCACCACACACCATTGTCACATGCGTAGAACTTTCTGCTGTGTGACTTGGCCTCTCGGTGTTAGTTTGTTGGGGAGGGGGCTCGGGGAAATGCAGGCAGTGTAACAAACATGCCAGATGAAGTGGACAGACATCCCTGTCGCAGTTTGGTTGTAGCTAATGCGCAACACCTGATGCGCACAGCTGAACATAAGGAGTGCATTTACATAATGAGACCATTAGTACATCAATAGCCTGGGACAGTCTCGCTGCTTAAGTTCCCCTGCAGGGAACATCACATAGGCCACAGAACTGATGGATATTTTTATTTACTAGCTTTCATGTGTTTCTATTCCACAATTCACTGTTCACTTTTTTTACCATGTTTTTCTGTTATCTCTTGTCTGTGTTCCCCATCTGACTTTTTCTGGTGTCAAGATATGGTCTAGTTTTTGACCACCTGGCTCTGATTCCTATTGTAAAACATACTCTGTCCAGTCTTTTGTAATAATGTTGAATAATAATACTGAAAAAAATGTGGGGTGTCAAATAATACTCAATATTTATATTATAGCTCTATGAATGCACTATTATTAAAACAGTGTAAACATTTTGTAAAGATCATTAATGAATGGACTGTACTATAAAGCATCACTCCCTCCTCTTCTCTCCTCTCCCTGAAGACAGAGAGAGTGAGAAAGAGAGCAAGAGAGAGAGGATTCATCGGGTGTGTCGTGGCGCAGCGAGTGGGATAATTCTGTCTGTGCTTATTTGCGCAGGCCGATAATTCTCGGGAGCGCCGGGTCACTCCGCATCCCGTTGATCGGAGGCACTCGGAGCAAGCTGCCACTTCCATCTCAGGCCCTGTCACAAGATGTCAGACCATGAAAGCAGACGAGGTCCATTCGGCACAGAGACGCCTCCCCACGTCAGACCAACACTAAGCAGACACCAGCTGCAGGCATCCGGGGAAACTGCTGTTAAGATCAGGCCTCTGTGCCTGTGAGGAGAATACGCATTCTCAGAGGTTTCGAAAATATAAGCTGTCCTACCGACCTAAGTAGAATCATAAGTAAGAAGTCCCCATACACTGGATAATTACACTGAACGCCATCAACCTCTGATGGTTTGACATGTGCGGGTGATGCTGCTGTCATATCTGGTTATTATGAGGAATATAAAATATTTCTGATTTTACTTTTGACTGTTGAGTTAATGAAACCCTAATTGTGTTCAGAATAACTGGCAGACGTCTGTGTAACCCAGGTAGGTTAGAATCTCGAAAAGGAATATGCAGTCAGGTGGCGGGGGGGGGGGGCATCTAGGAAGAAATTAGCTGAAATGTGCATTTGGAAAGTTTTCACCAATCACAAAGTAGAAAAACATAGCACAACTAATGCTAATGGAACTGTGAGGGGAAGAGAAAACGATTTTCCAATGATCCTTTTTTTGTCTGCATGGACAGATGGGTGTCTAAATGTTAACGAAAACCCAAAGGAACTGAGGGCACTATTAAGAACAGCCCTATTGAACACACATCCCAGCAGGAGAGATGTCAGTGACAAAAAATTAGACTCACTTAGGCTCATGGTAATCTTGTGCCTATCCATTGTATGCAGGAATGGCAGCGGTATCGATCCAGTTGACACGGACAGCTGTGAAAATGTGGAGGCGAGACTAATCAATCCTGGTATGCGAGAATCAGTCGCACCACAAAGAGCAGCCTGTGATTGATCCCTTTGGAATATCATGCCTTCCTTTATTGGCATAGGAGTGAGTAAGGGCAGATAGTTGGGGAAGTGACATTTACTGAATGTTGGGGATTAACAGAGACCCACTCATTGTGAGGGATTACCTGTCAACCACTGAGCTCTGACACAGAGTAGCAGGCATTAAATTCTCACGCTGGGTCACTTTTCCTGTTAATAGTCTTTCACTTCGATTTAATGTGTGCACTGAGTGAATGTGTTGGCTGTGTCACATTCGTTTGGTTTGGTGCCTTTTCCAGGATTGGTGAGATTTTGTATAAAATCGTTGCTTGACAATGTCAATGATTTAAGTACAGGTCAGAAGGACGGTAAAGGTGTGTGGCAGTTCTGCTTATGTCCAGAACCTGCATGGAGTTAGAGAAAAGGATCATGTGTGTCCATTTGCACACAGTGGGTGACACTGACCCCACTGATGTGTGCAAAAGGCACCTGTCCCTTGTGGAATTCTGGAAAGGGTGAGCAGCAGAAAGCAGTGCCTCAGCTGCCCCCATCCTCATCACAAATCATTTTTTTAAGAAATGACTATTAATATTGGAAGGCACAATCATGTTTAATAAGCAAATGCATTCATGCGGAACCTTTCTGAATGCAGTTTTACTAAGCTGGGTCTTATTTGATGAGCACAGACACCAGCGTCCTGAGCAGGAGCTACAATGACATCATTCTAAAGGACTGTTAGCAGCACTCACAGATGGCCACCAGCGTAAATGAACATATTTCCTACGAGGACAGCAATAATTCCTGTTTGTTTACACAGTTTGAGCTCATTGGTTATTTTTGGCATGCCATTACTTTCACTTACATTGTTTTAAAAAGATTGCTTTGTGGAATGTGTTTAATGGTAAAGGATGTGATGTCTTCCAATCAAAAGAAGGGTTTGGTCTGATTATATGGAAGAGCCTTTGTTGGAGAGGCCATTGTAGGTCCAGCTTCAACCTTGCTGGAGACGTCTGGAAGTGAGCCAAGAATCAGGGTGAAAAGTATGGGCTGTTTGACTGAAATTGTTTTCGGTATTTCTGCATGATTTCTGTGATAGCAGGTAGAATCCAGGGAGGGTATATTGCTGCAGCTGGTTGCCATGGTTTCCACAAGCTGCCTTCAGGCTGGTTGCAGTTGGCCTCTGTCATGTTGAGTCATGGGGAAAAGTTCTTTTCCTTACACGATTGTTTATTGTCTTTATACTTAATCTTTAGCTTCACATTTCTCTTACTACATTGTGGAAAATATTCAACAATTAAAATCATAATATATCAAATTGGGGATCATTTTGATTTCACGGTAAATGATGACAAACTGCAAGTCCTCTTAGGGGAAGAACCAACTGGTCCCATTAAGGGCACAGTACATTTCTGCCTGCCATAGCCTGAGGAACAGTGAAAACCATCTGGTTAACATATTTTACAGAATTGACTATGATGCCTATCAGTTTACTATTACAATATTACAATCATTAAAATTGCTATTTTAATCTGTGTATATATGTATATAGGCTTACATTGTTTGTAAAGAATTTATGCTATGGCAATATTTCTAGAATGTATTACATGCCAGTAAAACATGTTGAATTCAGTTGTATATATTTTGGGCTGTTGTCTTGGGTATATTTTTTGTTGTCGCTGCATATAAACGTAGTGCACATCAATAAACTTGTTTTTGTCGACTTGATTGGATATTTTGTTTTGCTGTCTCACTGATACCATCAGTTTTAATCACTGGGTCCTGGTGCTTTTCACAAGGTAGTGAGCAGTGTGCCTGTGGTTTTCTAAAAGTAACTGACATTGCTTTCATGGTGGAGTGGCATGATGCTCTGATTACACCTCATCCAAGTCTTAATTTAAAATTTTTCATTAAAAGAGCGACTGGTGTAGCAGTTGCAGACTGCTGTTAAGAACCGACAGAGAATGCCTCAAGCAGAGTGCATTAAAGATGACGCACAGGCAGGGGGTGGGTGGTGTGCGGTGGGGGGGGGGGGGGGGGGGGGGGGTGTCATGATGCATTCGTTGTATGGTTGAAGACTGTATGTGTGTCACACGGTGAATGAGGTCTGTCAGCTGACGACGACAGCACAATGCAGAACATGTGACGGACGCCGTCCGAGGGTCATCTCGGGACCACCGTGGCGGAATCCTCCATAAAGCAGCCACGGGGAAATGTTGTGTTCTGGAGCCATGAATTGCCTTGGCGCACACAAGCAGGGAGCAGGGGTCTATGGTGTACAAGCCCGCCTGCTCCGGAGAGAAACCTTTCTGTGTCATCTCTGGTGAATTATGCATGCCTTCCCTACAGCACTCGCAGCCTCCGATGCTATTATAATTGCAACATGCTTATTTCCCCCACCACCAACCCGCCCCCCCCCCCCCCCCAACCCAGCCTTCCCTCCCTTCTCCTTACAAAATTATTCATTTCTGTCCTGCTATATTTACACAAACCATTGACAAAGCAGTCACACAGCCTAACGGACATACTCCTTTCCAGCCCTGCCCCTCACCTTGAGTTTTTAAAAAATACTCTGAGGTCAGGGATCCCTCGGAGGAAATCTCCGCTATATCTAGAATGAAAGAGTTATTTTTGTCTCGCTTGCTACCCCCGCTAATTATGGGGTGTGTTATTTCTCTAAACAGGGCCGACTCAGCAGTGAAATATAGTTGTAGTGATGCTTTCTCTGTGTGTGCGAGTGGTCTATGTGGACCACAGCTTTCCTACTGGTACAGCACAGCTCCCATTGAGCGACCAGATTAGCTCCTTCAGTTAAACCCCCCGGGGTCCTCACACAGGGAATCAGATTGATTTCTTGCACTGGCTACAGTGAAGGTGTCCATAATTTGCATGCTGAGCTCCTCTATATGTGTCAGAATGGAATTGCATAAATCAGGCCAAAGACTGACCCCTTTAGGCTTTTCCAAAGCTGCTCAGAAATAGTACACTGTGGATTTTTTGAATAACAACCCCAACACCATAATTACCCCCCCCCCCCCCCCCCCCCCCCCCCCCCCCCCCCCCCCCCCCCCCCCCCCCCCCCCCCTCAAGTGAACAGAAACAGATGGAAATTTCCGAGCGTTTACAGCATTCAGAAACAGACTGGCCCTCGTTCAGACACGGCACTGAGTGTGGTCACCCGCGAGTGGAGGCCACGGTGCAACAGCTTCATCCCACCATCCGTTCACACGGTTCAACCAATCCCATCTTCTCTTCAGCTGGATGCGCCCACAGCATGGAGAACTCTCAGGTTCAGAGCGATGCCTCTGGCACTGCTCTCAGTAACAGCATGGTGCCATTCGATGGACTGCAGGGATGTTCGAAGACTTTCATGGGAGCGCCCCCCATAATCTGGTGACGATAAAGCCAGCCCTCAGCCATTAATCTCCTGCTTGCTCTTCCAAGCTCTTCGGCTCCCTCTGGCAGACCATCCTGCTCCATGACTCCAGACTCCATGACCAGCAGGCAGGCTTTTTGAGTTATACACCACTCTACTGCCTCAGAGTTGCTCCAGAAAAAATATAAAACAACGTGTTTCTTGAACAATTGGCATGAACTGAACACACGCAAGGAGCCACTGCACTTTACAACAGCTTTGTCCACCCAAAATGCCTGCCTTGATTCTCAGACTGACTTAATATTTATGAAAGAGGCAAGGACCAACCCAATATCATGGGTGTGTTGCCGTGACATGGCAACACAGGGATTGGTGTAAAATAGCGATGCTGATTGTGCATATTAATGTGATGCAAGGAAAAAATTCACATCAATGAAACACATCGGCCACCTCAGTTTACCCTTCAGATTTCTCCATCGAGGCACAGGTCAAACTCTGCAAAGTAGGGGATGAAGATCTTTGGTGCATCTATGGAACACCAGGAAAGTAAAGACTACAAACATGTTGTGTTCTGACACTAATGCATGATGTCAGGCAGGAGCAAGGCACACTTTATGGACGGACACATCCCCTTCACCCGTTTCCTCATTCACCTCAGTGAAGTCGGCGTTCATTTTCTGATGAAACGATCTGATGCGCTCACTCACACACACACACAGAAGGCATCATTACTCTCTTCTGTTCTCTTGTTAGGCAACAGTTTGGTAATCAGTGTTGAGTCTATGGTGGGAGTGAGAAATAAGCGAGACACGCACAAAGTGAAAACAAAAGGGCATTGATGAGAAGTGTGGATGATGCAAATTGCTCCTGTAATTGTTGCCATCGAGGACGCTGAAAGCGACTCGATTTTGCAAAGACATCCTGTTATTATCAGCAAATAATTACAGGGTCTGGAACAGAGAGGGGCTGGAAGCCTTTCATTTTCAGCATCACTTTCACCGCTGAAATTCACCAAAGCTTTTTTTTTGTTTATTTGCTGTGAGCATTTTATTTATTTATTTTATCTTTTTTTGAGTCTTGTTGAGAACAAAAAAGCTGTATACTGTCGTTCATTCTGCCTTTTTCTCTCTGTGCAGATATATGCCTCGACTTTCTTATCTCCGGTTTCAACCCCAAACATTCTTCACCCCGGTGCTCAAGGCTTTGAAATACTCCAGGAATGGGAAGTATGCTCCCATGTATATTTGATGAAAATGCATTTGTGCCATCTATTTTTGATGGGTGGAAAAAAAAAGATAAAAACCAAGGCCAGAGAATTTTGCCTCTTGTGAGCTATGCCTTTGATTGAGGGGATAAACATGCTTGAAGTCTTAAAAGCCTTAAAAGTGCCACCATAGTACTACTCTTTCCATCATTAACCTTGGTCTCACATTATACAGCACATACATTCAAACATAAATGTCAAGGAAGGGAAGGCAGAACCCACTCTGCTTGCTTTCTAGTCACTATACGCAAATTTTCATTTGCAACCAAATTTCAACGAGCTTAATGAGCCGTAATTAGTATTTTGTCTGGGTCACTCATTTGCGATAATATGCTGCCCAGTGGCACTTAATGACTAATGTCTATTTGTGCCACAGAGGGTAGATACCTATATATAATTTATTTAAGGACTTAATTAATGAAACAGATCACTTCTCAGACAACTAATGGATTCAGTTTCTGTAATATGTTCTTTGACAGTTTCTTCAGAAACATACTGAATTAACTGCTTGGTTGCTTGATTGATTGATTGATTGGCAGAAATAATCACTGGAGTCCTAAATGCTGCAGATACGGATGGGTTACTGCAACACCTGCCTGTGGAATACAGATTTTAGAAAGAAAGCAAATGGTAATGAGCCAAACCACCAGCATACACAGAGGGGGAGTGGGGAAAGAGGACTGGGGCTGGGAAGCCCTGCTGTGCTGTGCTGTTATCAATCCAGGATCCAGAGTGTCTTTTTTGAAGACCGTAGTCAGTGACAGTTTACCTTTGCAAACCAATGTGTCGCTCTGTCATCAATCTTTCCTCTGCAGCGTCTGCAGACTGATGCTGTAATCCTCTTCTTTTCTGCCAGGGACAGACCCAGCAGTGCCATTCTATCTCACTCAGACAGACATGGCAGACACGGCACCTGTTTTCTCATTTCAGGTGTCAGTCAAAACAAAAAGCCTGCCCTAACACACGGGTGTATGCGCGAGCGTGAACCTGAAGACATTGCTTCCCATAAATAAATGATGAATGTGGCTCATATTTGTGAATAATTCAAATTCATGTTATGATTTGTGGAAACAGAGCACCAAGGTAATTGGGGTTCACAGGGAATACGTGTGGGCGTGCTGTGGGCCTTCCACACATTGAACCCAGGCTACCCTTGTCGTCCTTTATTTATTTATTTGATTTGCAGACACCCTTATCCTGGTGGATTTAACAACAACTTAACATTTTTTTACACATAATTCATCTATACCGTTGGGTCTTTTCCAGGGTGTTTCAGGTTCATTACTCAAGCGTGCGATAGCAGCACTCTGCCTAGGAGCAGATACTGCAGCCTTCAGGTTTCAAGCTCAGTACATCAACTGTGAAATCACAGTGGGTGGTGGGGCAGTGATGTCATAATGGTGCCATGGCTGAAAGGTGATGTCATCACTTTTCTGGACCCCTTTCATGTAACTTCAACTATCAAAGCTTCCATTTATAGAGTATTTCTTCCCATATTGTAATCATCACGTTGGTTTGAATTACATTTATGTGTACGGGCCCTATATCCAGAGCAATGAACAAGATGAGTACACATAACATCACATTTATATTGTTAGACATCCAATAGACGCTATTAGTAAGTAAAGTACAAAGGCAATAAAAAAAATGACACAAAACAATATACAAACAAGGAAACCATCATGACACAAGGACACAGCAATTGTGCACAGCAATTTAACTGTACAATTTAAGAAACGCAGGACACACTTTCACAATTCAAACTTTATTTGTCTATGTACAGCCAATGAAAAAAATGAATAAAAACCTGTATGGAATGTATATGGAGATTGTAGACAGAGACAATTAGATTAATACATCCACACAGTGTCTGTTCTATACTGATGCCTGCCAACATGAATTCTGTCAGGTTAGGTGATCCACAGGCAAGTTAACACCTTGCATTTGTTCAGTCTACAACCAGCTATAGCACGTAATGGTTTGCCAGCTAGCTAGAAGATTTAGCGTGAAAAAAAAAATACATGGACATCCAATAAACAGACACCACACACAGCATAATAATATATAAACATTATGAAAGTAATTTTCTTTTTTTATCAGAAAAAAATTCCCCATAGTCTCTTTAATCCCTTTGTTATTGCATTCTATTTTATCATTTTCTGCCTCCTTCCACAAGCTTCTGTGAGAAGGATGGCCCCACGGCTAAAGAATTTCCTGGAAATGATAGTACGTTCAGAACAGTGACCTCTCGTTCTTTGAGCACTCCAGGCAGCGTGTGCCACGTGTCAGCGGTAAAACAGGGAGAAACCATCAGCCACAGCTCCTCTCAGCCTAATGCCTCCTTCCTTACATTAACCAATAATATTACATCAGTTTCCTTGCCTTACAGATGCCCAGAGCAGTTTATATAACACAGTTTTTTAAGCATATTGACCATTTATACAACTCAATATCTACTGTAATTGCCTTGTTCTAGAGTACAACAATAGTGTGTCCACATGGGAATTGAACCTACAACCTTTGGGATACAGGGGTGTACACAGGGGTGTATATTTTTCTTACATTATCTTTGGGAATACTTGCATGTCTGTGCACTGACAGATCGAATACCTGTTGGCAATCCAAGCCACAGAGGAAACTCCCTCTGCAACCCCCAGAGAGACCAGAGAGCAGAAAGGGATGAGCCTTCATAAGCCTTGCCCAACTGCTCGTTATACAGCTGGAGCTCAGGGGAGATCACTTTCAGGCAGTGAGAAAGACAACCCAAAAAAAGCTCCACTACAAATCCCCTGAAGTCACCCAGAGAGATGGACAGAGAGAGTAAAAGAGTGGTGGTAGAGTGTGTGTGTGTGTGTGTGTGTTTGAGACAGAGAGAGAGCTAGAGAGAGACAGACAGACAGATGGACAGATAGACAGAGAGAGCTAATAACACAACATTTCAGACACTCATTGTGCTATTTTTGCTTGAGACAGGACCACTTGTATCTTAGATTGAGAAGGGGTGGAATAGGGAGGGGGAGTGGGGATTAGAGAATTGGCCCTGGGGAAAGACAGCTCGCTTGGACATGTGGGAAACTGGTCAGGCCCCAAACTGGAAGGATGCCTTCTTCTGAGACTGCTTGTTAGGCATCTTTTAAGCATCTTGTCCCAAACTGAAGGTATTGTGTGACGCATCCTATTGAGGTACCTCGAACAAATGAATTTGAACACAACCAATGCATCATTCCCAGAATATTATTACATCACATTATTGGCATTTAGCAGACACTCTTATCCAGAGCGACTTACATTGGTTACAGATTTTTACAATGTTATCCATTCATAAAGCTGGATATTTACTGATGCAATTCTGGGTTAAGTACTTTGCCCAAGGGTACAGCAGCAGTGGCCTTGCAGGGAATCAAACCGGCAACCTTTTGGTTACGAGTCCTGCTCCTTGACCACTATACCACACTGCCGAATAGTTTGGAGGTTTGTTGATCTTATTTGGTGGATGTTGCGAGAAGCAAAACCTGACTTCCTTAGAAGCAATAATCTAGCTGCAAATGTGGGTAATTTTCTCTGTAGTTATTCATCAGGTTTGATCCGCTTAAGATTTAATTCATGAATTGTGTTAAGGTGTGTTTATTTCAAGCAAGATTGCAGATATTTCCATTCAGTGATCTTATTAGCTAAATAAAAACTATTTTGCTTGCTAACTCACTTACATAGCTTTCATATATGGAAGGATCATAGCTACCTAGGTAATTATATTAGCTGAAACAGAGGTAGTGAAATAGACACATTTTGAGTTTGCCAGCGTCTATTCTGCACAGAATGATCGTACCTCTGTACTGGCTGGTGACGCTGACCTGCATGCTAAATGCATCTGAAACACACTTCCTTTAAACACAGTTGGAAGCTGCTGCTTCTTTAGTCTTGAAATCAACCTGGCAGCATGCGGCGTCCTGTTTCAGCTGGGAGACAGCCAGTCCTTCTCTGCGCTCTATGTAAGGGGTCTTAGGGATCAGAACCAAGTGATGCTTGAAACTCCCAGCAGGGTGCTGAGCCAATGTGTGTGTTTATCAAAGTTGGGTGTAAAAAAGTCACAAGTCTCAGAGTACTCAGAGTGCCCATATGCAGTAAAAAGAAACCCTTGGGTCACTGAGGACTGCCAGCCCAGAAGAGTCCAGAAAAACCAACGGTGGGTGCATTCCTCTTCCTTTCCTTTTCACACCCATGGAAACACACAGCTGTCATACTCATGTGGAGCTCTAGCGCTGAGGTTTAGAGTTGGGGCTCTTGCATTCATCCCTGGTCTCTCTTAAAAGACAGCAGGAATCTAAATGGGAACTTCAGTGTTACAGCAGATCAAGAGCTCAACAGCACAGGCAGTAGAGGGCAGAGAGAGAAAAAAACTCTGTCAAGCTGTGGCATATATTGTAGTATCCAGACAAAGAGTTCATAAGAGAAGATTACAACCCCTAGTCAAGCCTATTAAATTTCTATTTAATTTCCAGTTTCCTTTTCTCTCCTGTTCAATAATGTTAATAGAGCTATCATCAGCTCTGGATGCGTCATTGACTCTATAGATGCAATCCTCATCATTGTACTCCCATGTAAGGAACACATTTTTTTCTGTACAACACTTTCAATTCTGCTGACTATGCAGCTGGTGTGCTGATTTATGAGCTGTGTACATATATGTCCAGGAGACTCCATTAGTCCAGGAGGCATGGATCAATTAAATAATAAAACTGACAAAAGTACAACTTATCTGTCGGCAAGATCAGAGAATGTGACCTGTGCTTTCAGATGTAACACATCCATGAGCAGCATCGCTCTCTGAAATGCACTGAGCTGAGCTGCATGGAGATGAAAACACTCACTTTTCACCAATCTGATAAGGGTTAAATACATTTAGTGCACCATGATTGCTCAGCAACATTACTGGAAATCGTTGCTCCCATAAATCCAGATGACCTAAAAGTTAAAAACAATTGTGGAAATGCTGTTCTAGGCACTGAGCCAAGGAGGAGCTGAGAGGACCTAGGAAAGATGCACAGGATACTGATAACACCACAGACTAATGAATGCTTCGCTGGCAGACTGATAATGTGGCATCCAGTTACGTATGGACTTGTCTCTTATTAAGCGCTGAATGGGCACTGTTCAATGGCTATGACCAATACAATGGCGTCCCCATCCTCTAGTGGTGAAACATAGTTATTCTCTTCACCTTGGATGAGTGAGTGAGTCAATGAATGAGAGAGAGACTCCCTGTAGCTTTTATGGTTGCTTCCCTCAGTCCCAGCAATGAAGTAAGTGTGCGTATTTGTGTGTGTGTGCGTGTGTGTGTGTGTGTGTGTGTGTGTGTGTGTGTGTGTGTGTGTGGGTGCAAGTGCATTTGTGCACATGCAGACATGCATGTACGCATACTTGCATGTCCATGTGACAGAGAGGAGGACACGGAAAGAACCACAGAGAGGTACAATAAAGAGGGAGAGAGAGCAAGGGAGAAAGAGCCTGGTGTAGAATATTCCGAGCATGTTGTCTGAAGAGCATAACTACCTCACTGGCGTGGCACTTCCTCCCCAGGCATCGCTTTCTCCTGTGTGCTCTGCATTACCGGGGCTCAGCCCCGGCTGAAAGGGCCCACTCCCACAAGCCTTTGATGTTCCGTTGATATTCCACGAAGGGCTCCGAAAGCTGGGAAGTCAGAGCATGAATTTCTAGATCAAACAACGCTGGCGTATAATACCCCATTTCACACCAGTGCCATCTGCCTCAAAAGCTCTGCGTGCAAGACCAAATAAGAAAACCATCATTGCTCACCAGAATGTGGGTTCACCAATATGCTGTTTCAAGATATTTTCTGCACAATGTGCATATAAATATTTCAGAATGTCGTATGCAGCAGCTATGCAGCACTGAAGAAGTTTAAGAAATTGCCAAGCTGTACTTTCAGATATGAACATCTGCAAACATGGAGGCAGTAAATGGAATTCTGTGAGTGAACAAAATTGCACTAATAAAGCAACTAAAATGACCATAAATTTTTTCAGCAGTAATCCAGCACAGTTGGGATGCACTGTTCCTTGTGTGTGCCATGAATATTAAAAATGCTCCATCAAATATTTAAGTGCACGCACAGGAATAATCTCCATCATCTGAAATGAGCTTCGAATGAAGCACTGTTTAAAAGAGTTCTTAAAACAAGCTTCTCAGCCTCTGAACTCCCTCCCTACAGTCTACAACCAGTCACAGATACACTCCCGCTCTCTCTCACACACACACACACACACACACACACACACGCACACACACACACACAAATACATACACACGCAGTGTAGCTGTAAGCCCTAACGATCTGATGTGCATTGTGCATTGGGTTAACATATTGCACCTCACTGAAGGGTGTTTACTGTAAGATGCCAGACATCTGCCCCTGATCCACCAGTATCAGCAGTGAAAATATGCAAGCCATAAACAGTTATGACTCATTGTTTTACTCTTGAGCATTTTGAATTATCGTTATTATTGTTGATTTGGCAGGTGCCCTCATTTGGGCATGTTGTGGCAACATGCATGAAGTGCATTTTGCAAGAGATGCCAAAACAAGGGAAACAAGGTGCAGAATAGCAAATAACACATCAATGATGAAGCAGCAGGCTAAACAAACCACAGTGTCACAAGTGTATACATACTACTTAAAACTTTCCTCATATCATAGAAAATGCCTACTATAAGAGCAGTCGAGGGAATGACATAAAGACAACCATGAGAGTTAAATTAACTTGTGTCACACATATACACAGTGCTCAAAACCAGTCTGTAACACTACATCACAATAGTACAACAGTGATTGACACTGATGTATAACACTACGTTATCTGTCCAGGTAAAGGGTGTTGAGATGCCAGGAGCTAAGCACAGAATATCTCTTGTTTCTCAGAACCAATATGCAGTCTTACATTTACATTTTAAATGTGATTTAAATGTGACATTCTTACCCAGAGAGACTTACAAGCTAAGAACACAAAGTAAGACTACAAAATGCAAAAAGGAAAGATTTGGCAAAGGCATGTAGTTTTCTTCAGAAGAGATGCATCAGATTGCAACCATTATCTCAGGGCAGGATTTTAAACTGGGCCATCTATTCAACAAAAGTTTCAGGGACAAACAAAAACCAGTGAGGAGACAACCAAAGCTCACCTCGCAAAACAATCTTATGAATACATATATTAATTACCCAGGAGTCTCTGTGTTATATTCTGATATTTCAGATTGATGTGTATGAGCTTGACAACCTTAAACTGATTACGGACCCATAGTGCATTGAATGAACCTGAAGTGAAAGCAAACATACGCATCTGCCTCAGGAATATTTATGTCTACTTTCATTCGTTTGCTGGGCGCTCTTATCCAGAGTAACTTAGAAGTGCAATTTACTGTCACTACTTACTGTTTATTTACTTTTCCATTTGTCTTTCTTATCTCTGAGCTTAATACCGATGTGTTACAGTATGATATCATCAAGATGCATTTTTAAGTTGCTTTGTGCGCTTCGTGAATTATCAACTAAATTGAATTAAATTGAATTAAACTTCCATCGGTGATGTTATCAGGCTGCAGTGTGCTTGGTAGAAATGTTTGAGGTGTGACTTCTTAGGTTTTCTTCTGTACCCTGCCTTTCTGTTGGATAAAAAGAGCTTTTGTTCAATAGGTGCCATCGGGTGGCCGTTTGCTGTCTGTACTGGCTCTGTGGCAGTCTTTTCATCTACCCTTAGCCTGTGTGAGTTACTTTGTCCTCTGCTTGGACACTCTCTCTCAGACTGCTTGATCTTCAAAGCTCAAAGCCAGCTCTCTGGCGGGGGGTGGGGGATGGGGGGGTCATATCTCTGTAAACTTTCCAGACACACAACCACGCACACACACACACACACACACACACACACAAACATGTACAGCAGCACAGGAATTTTGACCTTGGATTAATAGTTCTCAGGGTTAAGGCCTAGGTCATTTAGATAGAAGAATAATTCATGACTACTCAATCACTCCCATACCAATATCTACAATTACTCATTCACAATTTACTCATTCACCCTCTCACCAATATCCACAATCACTCATTCACCCCTCACCAACATCCATAATCACCCCTCACCAGTATCCACCTCTTCATGGTAAAAGGAATCCAGCTCAGTAAACCCTAAATCAGACCGTTTTGAACGATATAGTAAACACAATTTCATATGAAAATAAGGCAAAGAAATGTTTTGTTTTATGAAGTTCCAATAAGGCATCTGAAAGCATTGAGTTAGCGCTGTGTGATGGGCATAGGGTTTAAGGCATGGTTCTGCCTTCAGTCCTCTTCACATGTGAAATATCTACTTGATCCAATTTCCAAAAGTAGTCGAGTAGATTTGTCCAGGCTTGTACAATCTCACAACTGACTTCGGCATTCCAGCTTTGTATGGTTGTACTGTGAAGCTCATGTAAGTGTTCTGTGAAGCCCAGGGTAATTCCTGTTGCTGACTCTGCTGAATAAAATGTTTCAAAATCATAATATTAGTATTCTAGATATAATGTTTAAACACATCCAATTTTCATATGAATAATATTGTCCAAATGATTTCATGAAATGTTCTTATTAAAGCAGACATCTAGCACTGTTGAAAACTATGAATTTTTCTGACATATATATCTTCAGTCATGAATAAGCAGTGCATCACCTTAAATAAATGATGTCACAGACCTTTTTCATGGAGACTGCTAATAAAGCCTGTCACCAGCATTAAAGGAATCATAACACATAAAAATACAAATTTACATGATTTATTTATGTGGGTAGTCATCAAAGCACAGCCTGCTTCTCCCATGTCTTTCTCCATTTATACGATTAGAAACATACTAAAACAATTCAGGTTATTTGTTCATATGTACAATAGCAGCAGCCATCTGGGATTTTAACCCACATCATTTTGGTAAAAGGAATCCAGCTCTTTAAACCCCTAATCACACTGTCACATGATACATACATATTTTCACATGAACACGATTTCATGTGAAAATAAGGGAATGAAATGTTTTGTTTTCTAAAGCTCCAATAAGCCACCTGAGAGCTTTGAGTTGACACTGTGTGAACCACATAGAAAATTCTGTCTCTGCCATTGAAGCTACAAGTGTTCTGATTGGCTGGCTTCCTATGAATATTCTTGAAGGGTTGCGATTAAAAACAGAAGTCTGCACATGAAAACAAAAGCAATGGAAACCTCCTGTTACTGATCAGAACCTCCCCGACAGCCTGGCTGAAGTGCTGGAGCTGAATATCTGGTCACATAGAACATCTGTGGCTGCGCAGTGCGTGTGGGCGGGTGAATCGCCCCGGCGTTGGCCTCCGAGCCCATGAGGTTCTGGGAAGGGAGAGAGCATGGCTGCACAGTCTAGCTGTGATGTAATGTCACGTGGATGAGAGTATCACCCATTTATACAGCTAAAACATTTAGAGGCATTTTAGTTTAAAGCACCTTGCCCAAGGGGGTCAACAGCAGTGCACCATCCAGGATTGAAACCCTCGACCCTCTGGTTATGAGCCCAGTTCCCTAAACGTGCTGCTGCACCAGATGTCCTCGGCTCCAGAGCAGGGCAGGGCCGCAGGCCTGTCAGATGGACAGATTATCAAGAGTGTTGCTCTGCTTATTCATTTTTCCTTGTTAATCTTGAATGGCCCAGTCGTGGCCTCTCTGCTGCTACTGTGTGTGTGTGTGTGTGTGTGTGTGTGGGAATGAGGGAGCAAATTAGATCAGAGAGCTTCGCTGATAAGGGTCGCCACATCTATTCTGCACTTATTTCATTACACACATTTTCTCTGAGGGTGAAAAAAAGCTCATTTCATGGTCCAGAGGCCTGTGGCTAATTTGGAGAGAGAGAGAAAGTTTTTTTCTCTTAATCCTGTCTGCTTTCATCGAGAATTCAAAGAGAGGAGTGTCGCAAACAATGTCACTGTGGTTGTTAATTATGATTAAAGGTTATGCTGTAGAGACAGTTCTTTATGCTTCACAGTTTTAGAATCCTTCAACAATTAGGTCATTCAAAAACAGACCTTCTGTTTCTGTTTCTGAAACCATCACAAAATCAAATGGATGGATCATGGATGGATATGCAATTTCATCACATATGACAAAGTATCTCATGGTGCACCTGACAAAGATTTTTCAAGCTTTTTCAAACAGCTTCCCACCTTACAAGCTAAGGTAAATCAAATAGAAAACTGAAGCATTTATGAGTGTCAAGAGTTCATTGAAAGGACACAGCAAACAGAGATCTCCACAGCATTGCAACAGTGCGGCCAGATGAGGACAGCACAGGATCCCGAGGGAGCGATCACAAGATTTACTCCAATTAAAACCCCTGTCTCCTGTGTATACAGCAAACAGCACCATGGTAGAATCCTTCCAATCATCCGAGAAGTGGAAATTGTGTGTGTGTGTGTGTGTGTGTGTGTGTGTGTGTGTGTGTGTGTGAAAGAGACAGAGATAGAGTCTGTCTGTTGTGCAATATCTAGGGCATGTTGTTTAGAGAGCATGCAATACATAAACAGTGAGACATTACATTATTGGTCAAAAGCATCACTATAGTAAAAGCTTAAGTTGTTCTCTGTTAGTAGAAGTAAATGAGTGTGGGATATATGTTTATGCTGCATCCTTGTTGAAATTAGATCAACCATATTACTAATGTAAATGTTTTTTGTTTCCTTTTCACCATTAACATCCTCATTGGCTGTTATCATAGTTCAATTGCAAACTTCTGTGCTTTGGGGAACATACACTTTACTTCATGGCAGTAAAGCCCTTTGAAATTGAATTTAAATTTGAATTTGAATCTGAATATGAGTTTGGGAGAGGTGAGGACAAGTAAAGAGAGGATGAGAGAGAGACAGGAGGTGGGAGTGTGAGATATAATAGGTAAGGAGGAATGATTCATCCCTGTGTAAGAGTCTGGCTGCAGGACCACGCAGGGCGAGAGACAGACACAGGAGGTGTTTCCTCATGCAGCGCAGGTCTCCGACACCGGCACCAATTAACTCCACCTGTGTCACGGAGCGCACAGGGCTCAAATGCGTAGCAGTGTCACGCCACGAGGGCTCTTGGACGGACGTGTGACGAAACTCCACTGAGACACCAGGGGTCAGGTCTCCGGGTTCATGAGAGCACTTACTGACTTGCTGGGTTCCTGGTTCTGTCCCTGGTTCTGTTGACATGATTTTAATCACAATGCTCTTCACCACGTATTACTGTAATTGAAAGGAATTCTGCACATAAGATTCAAAACAGCACAAATAGACACCTTGGAGTGTTCTCTGAAAAAATCTCCACTTTACCTTATAATTCTCATTTAGCATGTACATCTAATCAGGGTTAGTTTTAAGTAGTGATACAATGTTCAGGTACATGCTGTATATAATGTACATGCTGCTATGTAATATGCCCATGCACTGCTCCTCATGTTACGGAAAATTTCTATATATTGGGACAGCCAATGGTTCTTCTGTGTCTGTACCTGATGTTGTAATCCTGACCATTTTTGCTATATACTCTAAAATGTCCAATAATAGCCAAGTCTCCAATAAACGCAGGCCTCTTATAATCGCTGGTATGTGCGACCCTTTCAGTGAAATAAACGCCTGCCTCAAATAAATGCTGGGGAAAATTATATTTATTTTTCATGAACAGAAAACGAAAGAGCAGTGGCTTAAAGTAGTCCTAGTAGTCCTTTTGGCTAAAAACAAAATAACACTGGTTTTGAAACGGTAGCCCTATTGTTTTTCCAGGCTATGAAAAGAAACGCACATGGGTTAAAAAAAAAGAAAAAAAAAAGTTCTGTATTGTATGTAAAAGGTGTATTAAATGTTTATTTAGGCTGTTCACTTTTCCTAACTAGAGTATTTTGCATTTCCTGAAAATAGACAGTTTTATTCTCAACATGGCTTCAAAAAAAAATATGAGATCAAGTTCAAGCTTGAAGTAATTAAATATGCAGAGCAGAACTCAGGAGAAGCGGCAGAGTTGATCCCAGAAGAATTTGAGAATGGAAACAGCAAAAAGAGCTTCTTCTGTCTTCAGACCAAAAGAGAGCTATATGTGCTCTCCCATCATAGGTTGCAAGGACAATGTTTAATTTACTTTATAAGTGATTCCTGTCTGAGTTGCTGCCAAAGAGCACTGTATAATGTTTGTTAAGTAGTCTACTTGGGGAAAAAAAGCATAGTGAATTTTCCTGGTCAGTTCAGCTACCAATAACTTGCAGAAAACTGAGGGCTTTAGGTGAAATAAACGCAGGTCTCTTATTATCGCCGAGTCTCCAATAAACGACAGTAAAGTTATGTAATTAAAACAAATATACGCCTCAGCGTCTATTGGAAGTTTTACTGTATTTACTTTTTGGACCTAGGTGAGGAGTATTTCAGTTTCATTAAAAAATTTTTCTTTACTTATGAGTTGTAGGAGTCAGAGTGTCAGTGTAGGAGAAAGTACCCCTCTGTCTGGACTGCATGGCCCTTAGAGGGTAGAGTTGACATTTGTCTTCTCCAGCTGCAGCTTACCTGGGTTTTATTATCTGCTAAAGCAACCATGACCCAGGACACAGTCTGAAAATAAATTAATTTAATCTGAGTGGACAGGAAAGGACTGTTTCTCAACAGACATGACAGCTATTACTAGCACACAATACTTCCTTTCCTTGACCACAATCTCATAATCAATGGGTCAAAGATCATCACACACACATGCACACACACGCAATACAGAGAAGAAAATAGTACATTTTCCATAAATTTCATTATGTGATGAACTCGTAATGTGGAAAAATCAAAAAGCTGTAATATTTAAGATTGTTACTCCAAGTTAAAGAATGGAAGAACAGAAAGAGCAGAAAAGGTCACAGAAGTTAGATTGAACAGCCCTTCAATTTCCAACACATAGACCATCATCACTGGAGCCAATGAAAGAGTTCCAGTTCTGAAAGTCCTCAATTTGGACATATTAGGCCATAATTAAAAGATCCTGTCATTAGTTAGACAATGTCAAAGATGCAGGACACCAGGTGACAGACGTCCAATGACAGTGATTAGGGCAGGGCACGTGACAAGCTTCTTCCTTCACATGGAAGGGGGGCAATCGGAAGGGCGACTGTGTCTGGCATAAGTGCACGTCTCTCTTCAGCCAACACCCGGGCAGCTGCTCCACTGCACTTTGGAAAGACTTCACTGGACAACTGTCCAACCCGCATGCACAAGAAGCATCTCACAAAGCTGAGACACGAACACAATGACAGACAATAGCCATGATATATAGATCTCTTAAAGCATGTCTCATGTGCAGTATTATGTACACGCATCATAAAACTCGCCTTTGCCTTGGTATTGGAGAATCAGCCAGCGTTAGCATTAAATGACTTTACATATCATCTACTACATACAATCTATTATATGACCTTTTATCAGATACAAGCACAGGAAGTGCCAATGAACCTGTTCAGAACACAGAGTGATAATGATGCTATGGCTCATCAGTGGTGGTACGCTGTGGTGATGGATCTTGTAACTGAGGCTGGCGTTAAGTTATGTGCTGCACAGCAACTGTCGTAAAGTACATTAACATCCCCTGGAAAGGACGCTGGTTCATTGCAAGGCCAGTGAATGTAACACCTCGCAATGATGTCGAGAGCCAAATCCGAGAGGAAGCGGGGGCTATTTTTAATGACTTGGCAAGCCATTGATTTTATATTACCGCGATTCGGGCACCTCTAGCCCATTAGCTGCGGTAAACACAGAGCAGGGAAGCAGAGCGGGAGGCATTACTCTGCTGCCCCTGCTAACTGGTTTGTGTTTTGTTGTTGCATGACAGAGAGGCATGATCCTCAGGATGTCCTGTCTGTCACTGTCCTCACCCATCACATCACGACTCCCTGGGTCACCCTGTGGCCTCCAAGGATGGGCAGAAATGGAGAGCCGGGCACCACAGGTTCCTGTCACCGTCTCCAAGACCCTGGCCTGCCACTGAGTGATGAGGCGTGACAGACTTGGGGCACAGTCGCTTGGCTCATCAATTCAATGGCTCGTTTATAATAACAAATACTGGCTGGCAACGTTGAGGTGTCCTTGGACGGAGTGAGCAGAGGGTATTGTGTGCCTTTGGTATGCACAAAGGCTGTACACGCTAGCCTAATATAGGCATCTGGGAAAAACACAGACCGTCCACTTTCTATGAGGAGGAGTGCAAAAATCTACCCTTCTGAATAACAATGGACGTAGTAGAAAGTTTGACTGAAGCAGAGATGACCATCAGAATCTGAAGCGAGCATCTGACATAAAGATCAGTGTCTGAAGCAGAGAATTAGTATCTGACCCTGAGCATATGAAGCTGAAGCTGAGAATTTGAAGCTGAGGATATGAAAGTAAGTATCGGAAGCTGTGCTGCATATCCAATTCTTCAGTCAACATTTGAAGCTGACGATAAATATCTGAAGCTGTGGTGGGTACCTGACACTGAGGGGAGCAGTTGAAGCTGAGCTGGGCTTCAGTGATGGTCAGTGACCGAGCCGCAAGCTGAGCTAGCTCTGGTTAACACAGGGTGATGCCAAGAGAAGCCACAGCGCTTCCCCGCAGAGAGAGCAGCAGCTGGGCCCTGCAGGATGGGCGTGTTGGTGGAGGTGCTGATGGCATGCTTGGCAGAGTGTGATAGTGGGAGAGATTTCCCGGCTCGGACGCCCTGCTGAGTGGCAAGGCATCGCACCGCGCCCCACGTCAAGCTGTCATATGCAGAGACGACAGAGGGACAAAAGGTACGTCTCCCCCCTGCGGGCCCTGAGCCGATGTGACACCGAACCCTCCTCTGCCTTTTCAAACTGTCTGGTCAGTTTTCACAAAAAATAGCACACTTTAGGAGTAGGCTTCCTTGAAAAATAACCTCATTACACAACAAGATTTGAAAGCAAAATGCTAAACTGGAAATATTGCATTATCTTCTCCAAATGTACATAATAACAAATGAACATAATAACAAAAAGACAGGCCTCTGTCCCCAGTGCCCTCTCATCATCCTTTCAATAATGGCAAACCAAATAAATGCTCAAAAGTCAACAACAGAAAATGGAATTATGGCTCGCATACACTTAATTGCATAGTCACTGCCTATGGCCCATGCACCTGTGTGCATGTGGGCATTAGTCAGTCATTAAGCAGCAACTTGCTGAACACCAGTCACGCAAAGCATCATGGGAAGATGGGCTGACTCTCTTTCGTCACACACTGTAAGAACATACACTGCTTATTTTTACCGCCCTAAGTGGCCTGAGGGACCCTGGATATGGTCACAGCACTGACCCTCTTATTACAGAGAGGCAATGGCCTCTCTGTAATCGGCATTTCCTGAATTTCCAGGGAGCGTTAACATATCACCGCCAGCAGCAGTCTGCAGACTGGGCCCTCAGCAAAGGCCAGCGTTAAGTTCACCTCCGTAGGTATATATGCATGTTGTCAGATACAAGACTCATCAAATGAATATGCTGCCCGCACCACATTGTATGTCCTGACATTACCATAGAATATGCAGGGATGTGTACAGGACTGAAACATATTAAAGGCCTTTTGAACAAATACAAAATTTTGTTCAACTCGGTTGATGTTGGAACATCACACACACACACGCATGCATTCACGTATCTCTGCGCACTTCTGACAGAAACCCCTCTGCGTTTTTGATCAGCTTTGGGAGAAAGAAAGAGCACATTTTCATTACCGAGCACAGCGTGTTGCTCGTGTGCGGTGTGGAGATTACCGAGTGGAGAGGCCAACTGCCGACAGGCGCGTGTGACCAGATGCATATTTACAGCTCTCATACGGACTCATTAGGAGCGCGCGAGGGCACTGCAGACCCAAGAGCCCCTCCTCCTCACACTCTGTCTCCAAAGCTTCCTTCCCCTGAAGCTTAAGACCTTGAGAAACTGCCCTCAGACACCCTGAGCACAAACTCTCATTGCCTAACCAACTGAGACAATTTCTCTCCCCATATTTATGTCTTTTTGCAGATTTTCTGAGCTTTGGAGGGTGAGAGCAGATTTAAAGCTACGTTTTCATTACGTATGTCATGGGTGAGTGAATGTAAATATGAAAAAAAATGGACTGTTTTCTTTCCACATGTGAGTGAATGTTTAAACCCATTAGAGTTCTGAATGTGGTTACAAAGAGCTTCTTCCAAAACAGCACAAATGTGCTGGCATGTTTTATTGTTGATAGTCCAACAAAGATATAATACTCATGAGCTTATGCAAACACTTGGTAAAACCAGCCTTGCAAGGTTATGTTCCCCATTGCTGGGGAATATATAAGCAGCTGTTCTCTGCTTTCTGTTGTGGAAAGATTTAGTTGTATTGAATGGCAAACAGATTTATTCAATCACAGCCAGGGGAAATTAGAACTTTTGTACAGAATTCAAAAACAGCAGTTGCTGAATATTAAACTTGTATTTGGACAGGTAAACTGCTTCTGCAAAATTGATGCAAGGGATGATGACTGGATCCATGACTATATAGCATTTTGTTATCCCAAACAAAACAAAACACAGTCAGCCAGAAGTGGCAATAAAAACAGCCGAATATGTACTTTTTCAGAACCGGGATGTCATGAATCAACCCTAAGAAACAAAGACATTATTACCAGAAAAAGGAATTTACTAAAGCAAATGAAAATAGGACAAACCTTTACAGGCCCACATGTCGTATGTCTGAATGTTCCTCCGCTCTGCTTCAAAAACGCTAAAAAGTTCTGATACAGATAGAATTACTCAGACCATTTTAAATCTCATAACTAACCATCAGCAGAGTGTCATTTTACTGTAGCACTGATGTATTTTAAACCAAATGACAGTATAATTTTATTCCAGATGGAATTTGTCATCCATGGTTTTAAGAGGAAATGCAAATTAAAAATACAGAAGGCATTTGCTCAGACCATAATCACATGAGTAATTGTGAATAATAGTACATTTTTATAATCTGTTTCCATGGGAAACGTTCCTTTTGTGGTTTATGATTGAAGGAAAAAGACTGCCCCGCACAGCAAACATTCTGAAGGGAAACACTGCCCTCTTGTGGCAGTAAATACTGAATATTGTAATTGCATCGCTCTGTGTGTATGAAAGACAGAAAAGAATAGGTTTATGCTACCTAACAGTCTCTGAATTTATGCAGTGATCCAGTGGGTTGTCATTGACAAGCCTTCATATATTGGTACCCTACAATCTTTCCTCTTTTCTATGAGTGAGCATGACAATTTTTTTCCCTGGGGGGCATCTTTCCTCAACTGGCTCTGGGCTTTACTGGTTCTTTGGACCCATTTGGAAAACATGCTCTGTTCAGTGGTCTGTGACAGTGCAATTGTGAAAATGTGCCAAGGCAGAGACCATTCAGGAGAACCGGCAGAATGGGGAGGCTATTTTCATTTTAGAGGATTTGTGCAATGTCATTTTTACCAAATGCACATGAAGTCATATAGTTCTGTTGACTCAGTTATTTGTATGTCCTTGTTATAAATATGGTGAATGCTTAAATTTCAGAACCTAATTCCTGGCAGGGAAAATCCTGACACTGTTTCCAGGGTCTTTTACAGCAATACAGTATTGTCCTATGCATAATAGATACACATTTTATGTCAAGTCTATGTATAGTCTAAATATATTTTACAAATGTTTAATGTATGTCATATAATAAACATAAACATCACAAATGACAAAACAGACACAGGTTTCTCTCTGTGTGTTTTTGCTTTATTGATTTAAATTCCCCAACTATCATACACATCTTACAAAAGAACAAAAATAACTGTTGGGACTGCAGCATATTGGCACATTATTTCATAAAACAACCCTCTGCTCCCCTCCCTCCACACACAGATTGACTCTTCTTTTTAGTATATAATCATTTATTTTTTAAAACACGCTAATAAATTAGACATCTAATAAATAGTATTCATCTGTTCCTGGTACCAGAATAAGCAGAGGTGAGAATGCATTCATTTTTAAACAATATACTTTGTGATGTTAGAAAGAGCTTAGTGAGACTGCAGCCCCTTAGGAAAATATAACAGTGCTGTACATAGGAAAGGAAATGTTGCTCATCTTCAGCTATAATGTAGCTGTCATTTTACTCCTCATTATAAACATATGGATATTCCACTATTTATACTATTTACAGTATTCATCTCATTCCACCTCACACTGGAGTGACAGTGCTTGCTATCTGTTATACAGTACTGGTATGTGGTGCACGCACGCACATACACACATGTGCGTACAGACATGCACGCACACATGCACACACTTATTGCTAGATACAGAATGACTAAATATCTACCAATTTATAATTATAAACAAAAAGGAATATATTTTTCAGGTTTTTTTTTTGTTTACTTATCAGTCAACACTTTCCAATGTTTTCTCTGCATCACTCATGACAGAATTTGTTCACACCAAGCCCTTCCCTCCAACAGTTTCATTTCTAGATCAATGTCAAACAACTGCTCTGTGCCTGGCGGCAATATCAGTCCCACTGTGACACAGCTGCTTCGCAAACCACGCCCTGCCTGCATCTAGACCAATCAGCATAGAGGTTGAGTGTGCTCTCACTATAGACACATGATGTTGGCCTCTGTGTGCATCCTGGTATCCTTCTCTCTTTTTTTACACAGAATAACAACCTTTGGGGCCTTGTGGATAGCTACACCTCCAGAAATTTTGGTGCAGACTGGCTTTGTTAGTACTGATAAGCCTTGAGTTTTGCTGATTGAAATTGTCTTATTTTGTACCCAGATACTCAAAGCATGCACACCCCAGTGGACTGTAACAATTGCTTACTTTGCAGGTAATATAACTTAACATAAAACCCCATTCAATGAAAAATAATTAAATTGTATGTGAAGAATAGCTGTCAGCTGTATCTCCACTTATCTAGGTCTTGGATATCTTACGCAAAATTATATGCACACCAACAGGGTGCAATTGCTTTGAGATTTCAATTCAGTGGCAAGTTTAACGGTCATTAAGTGGGGGATAAAAACTAACTGACACACATCTGGACCATCCTCACAGAGAATTGTAATATTGGATCATCTCTCAAATGTTATCCAGCAACAGCATTTCTGTCATTTGACAACCATCCCTATACAATACTCAACCAAACCTGTATGAATTTAACCTCAGAAAATAATTATAACGGTAGCAATTTAAAAATACACTGAAACTTTTTTGTTCAGTCAAGGTCTACAAAGGGATTGTGAGTAATAAATGACTAAAAAAGCTCACACAACAGTAACATGCATTTTCAGTGCACAAGTTCCATTGGGAGGGTCCAGTTTTTCCAGATTTTTGCTGCCTCCCTAAAATGCAATCCACAACACAAAATTTCCCAGGACATTGAACACTGCAGACATTCATAGACTCAAATGCACTTTCAGTGTATATGGGTGAACAATAATAACACTAAAAACAAAAAAAAAATAGATGTACTGGAAGCCACATTCAGTTTGGTCCCACTTTAAAAGACTCCTGTTCCATTGTCTACAGTGGAACAGGTCTTACATTCATGTGCAAAGGGCTTTATTTTTGGTGGTGATGATTCCCCAGCTGATAAACAGCCACAGGCGACAGGGCCATGCTGGAATTGATTCCATTTCCTTGTAAAAGATTAACTGAGTTTACATTCAGGCGCTACCCAAGTCGGAGCAAGCTTCTTGTCACCTGTTTCAGCTCCCATTCTCTCAAGGATTACATGAAATGTTGCAACCAATTATGTGATAACTAACCAACAACATGAAAACATATGCAATACTGTAATAACTGTGCAATAACAAATTAAAAATATAAAACTAAGCAATAACATGAGTAACACACAATACAAAAATTATCCAACAACTAGCAAATATTCTTATCAGCAATGTTTATCCTGTAATATTTAACATCAATATTTATCCAAAAATGTTATTATTGGATAAATGTTAGTAACAGGTTTATTTACATTTTTTGCTAGTCAATTTTAATTATAGTCAATCATCAATCATCACCCAATTATAACCCATTAGTAAATTACTGGTTGGGCATTACATTATTTGTTAGTTACAATGTAATTACATTTCTAGTTAGGTAGTATAGCCATTGTTGGTCACTATGTTACTGGTTAGTTATTACATTATTGGTTGCTATATGGAGGCGTTCAGGTGCACATAGGACTGGGCACACCTATGTACACACATCTGATACCACACAGACACACGGCCTCTGTAATGGCTCACTGTAATGGCCCATAGGCAGATTTGCTGGCTCAGCACTATTTTTTTAATATGTTCAATAAAAATATCCTAATTGACATTTCTGGCTTGACCGCACTGCTTGCCCCCTCCAATGGGCTACTTAAAACTGAAAATGAACAAATGACAAAACTGAAAGTGTGTTTGAGGTTAAAGGACTATAGAGCAGAGGATCCTTCAAGAGCCTCATGTTCTCATTCTGGGTTTTAGGGTTTGTTTTAAAATTCATCTGCTATTGCTGCAGTGGCCATAACAGTGGCCATGTTCACAGAATTAGGGCAGTAACATAAAAATCACCTTCAGTGAAATGGTGGGTTCTACTTCCACAGATATACATCAAAAACAATTACTTACTTTCTTTAATTTCATGGAAACTGTTTCATCATAAGTGACCACATTTATACCAGGAACAGACCGGCAAAAAAGCTACATATGAAAATTGTCTTACAAATACAGCATCACTGTAATAAACAGACCTCTTCAATATGTGTGAATTCTAGGAATTTTCCCGCGGTCGAGAGAGATTTGGAGGTATTCCGAGAACGGAAAGTTATAGGGCAAAGAACATCTGACCATTTCTCCTATACAACTGGAGTGCCCCCTGGTGGTGACTCAACTGACATGTCAATCTAGTGCTCTGACTAAGCAGTGGCACTTTTCTGTGCTGAGCGCAATCTTGCAGGGGTACAATTCATTCCAGGCCATTGCCAAAACTAGAATCTACTGCTGATTGCTCTTTTCACAGAAATAATATCATGCAGACAGTCTAGTCAGCAAAAAGAGTGTTTAAAAATTTATTTAAAAATAATTTTCAAAACCAAGATGTTATCAGGAAAACCGTTTTTTTTAAACAATTAAAAAGGCTGTATCAAACAGCCCCTCTAAAAATCCTCAAGATTTAAGTCAAGTTAATCCTCAAGTCATTTAGCCACCTAATTGTTAAGATACTATGGCTCCAAACACACCACTCAGCATGAAATCCCTCCCAGGGTCGTGGCAATAATCTGGATAGAGTTATTCTTCCCTTCACTGCCTGGCCTTTCAAAGACACTCCCCTTCAAATGGAATGGGTGGGTGTACTGTAGGTATGGTATCTGAACTGTATAACCAAAAAATGAGACAGCCTGACAGTAGGCTGAGGAAAAGAGAATGATTCGTCTCTCGTTGAAAAGTAACGGAACTTGCTGTAGCTGCAGGAAAGGAACGTGGGCAAGGAAGACTAACGCTGATCTAAGGTCCCATCAGCATGACGAAAAGTGACGATGAACAAAGCAAGACATAAACAAAAACAAACATGTACACGTATGTATAAAAGGAGGTTGTCTAAGACCCCCTTTTCCTCTCTCAGATGCTTCGGTGTTAAACTCCCCACCCCCAACCCAAACCCCAGCCCAACATACTGAAGATACCCGGACAGGGGTCTGCCCCACCCCACCCCTTGCTCTATGAATGCCGCGAATATGTGGACAGCCAGCCAGCATGTCAGTCTATCAGTAGTATCAGAGCGAGTTTGCTCCTGTAGGGGGCGCAGGAGCGGGGCTCAGAGCTGGGAGTCCGCCCCCAGGCTGTTCATCTCCTCGGGGGCGTACTTCTCCACCGCCGTCCCCGCTGCCGTCTGGCGGAACCCGGCGGAGATCTCGTCGAAGGTGCGGCCCTTGGTCTCCGGAACTTTGAAGTAGGTGAAAACGAAGAAGATGATGAGCAGCACGGTGAAGATGACGAAGACGTACGGGCCGCAGAGTTCCTGAAGGGGGACGGCAGGACGGGAGATACGTGAGTGCACGAGCGAGGCGCACGAATGGGCAAGCCGATAAAACTTTGCGTTCCATTTTACCAGGTGCCACGTGGGCAGCATGCAATTTGTGTACTCTACATCTACACACATTCTCTGGCTAACTTAGCCACGTGCTCAACATGTTTGCGAACACGCACATTCTCTGGCAAATTATACAATCGAGAGCAAGAATTTTGGTTCTGGAGGCAGATCCTCATGTATCCTGTCTCCAGAATACTCTACATCAAACTTTCAGTGCTAACATTTTCTAAACATGTTCTCACCTTCTTCAAGAATAACTACTGTACAAACAGTGCTTACAGGAACCGAATCAAGCCAGCCCACCGGTTCCCGAGCTTCCTTACCTCCACATACTGGAAGCACATGCCCACAATGAAGTTAGCGGACCAGTTGGAGAATCCCGCCACGGCGAAGGCAGCAGGCCGCGGGCCCTGGCTGAACAGCTCGGCCACGATGAACCAGGGGATGGGGCCCGGCCCGATCTCGAAGAACGCCACGAAGCTGAAGATGGCCACGATGCTGACGTAGGACATCCACTTCAGCTTGTCCTGTGGCAAACAAACGCAAGGCTTTCAGCAGGAAGCAGAAACTAACCCTGACATGTCATCACATGTTCACATCACATGATCACTAGTTACGCTGCCCATGTGCGGTGAGCCTCGTAGTGACTTCAGTATTGCTCACGATGTAAAGTGAGAAAGGTTGTAATTTGCACCGTTTTTCATGTGGATACTTATTGATGGTGGCACTAGCTGTTGTGCTCTTACGCTCTTATTCCAGCGATATGAATTCAGAATGGCGTAACCTGTCATGACAGCTTTATGAGTCACTGTGAATGAAACCATCTGCCAGATAAATAATAAAAACCAGTGTCAGCCATCCTACTCAGAACATCAACACTGACAGACATGTGTCTGGATGCAGCGGAGTGTAACGGCAGCGAGGGTGAGTGGTTATGGCAGAGACGCATACCAGCAGCGCCATGGCGACGGTCATCAGGACAGCGGATCCGGCCATTCCCATGAGGCCGACGAGGTGCAGAGACCTGCGGCCAGCGCGTTCCACCACAAACAGCTGCAGGAGAGGGGGAAGGGTGTTACAGTCACTATCACTGTCACTGTTATCTAAACAAGGGTTCAAAAATGAGGCAAAGAAAAAAATTCCTGTGTCCTTCAAACTCGATAAAAATGATTACGATTGGTCCAAATCCATTCTGCAGGGAGCTCCGCCCATTCTGGGGCTCAATAAGCTTCCCTCTCTCATTACAGATCAAACTACATTACTGGCAAGTGCACACCCCTGTGTTAGATACACACACATACACCTCCCAATGTGGGGTACACACATGCACACACACAGACCTACAACTGTGTGTACTGTGTGAACAAACACACTGCCCAATCTGGGTTATACACACACAAGCATGCTCGCAGGCATGCACACCCACACGCCCACACCTCCCCATCCGGAGTACACACACATCTCAACATCCAGTGTACACGCACACTCACACACATCTCCCCAACTTACCGACACCACGGTGAAGGCGGTGTTGACGACTCCAGCGCCAATGGTGGCGTAGACGGGCTGGGACACGCCCGCCTTCTCAAAGATCCGGGTGGAGTAGTAGAAGACCTGCAGGACAGGGTCAGTACCATTTAGAGGGTGTTTCTGTACACGCGTGACCGTGTGTGACCGTGCGTGACCGTGCGTGACCGTGTGTGACCGTGCATGCTCGTGGGGCCGGGCACACTCACAGCGTTGATGCCGGACAGCTGTTGGGACAGCTGCAGTATGATGGCGATGAAGATGGGCTGGCGGTAGAGCGGCGAGCGGAACAGCTCGGGGATGGTCACCTTCTTCTCCCTCATCATCTGCCTGCTCTCCTCCTTCATCTCCTGCATGTCTGCGCTCACATCTGTCACGCCCCGAAGCTTCTTCAGCACTGTGGGAGGCAGGAACGGTCAACTTACCCTGTCACTTTCACTCTGGAACACACTTTCCTCTGTGCGTGTGTTGTGTGTCTGTGTGAGACTGTGTCTATGGGTGGTTACGTGTCTGTCTGTACAGTATGTGTCTGAATGTGGGTGTATGCGTGTGTGTGTGTTTGTGTGTATACATCTGTGCTGTATGCATCACTTTGTGTGTGTCTGAATGTGTATGCATTTGTTTCTATACTGTATGTGTCTCTTTGTGCATCTGAATTTGCGTGTATTTGCGAGTGTGTATCTGTACAGTGTATGTCTACAGTGTATGCATGTGGCTGAATATGTATGTTTGTATCTGTACTATATGTGTGTCTGTGTGCATCTGTCTGAATGTGTGAGTGTTTACATCTGTACTGTATGCATGCGTGTGTGCATCCGTCTGAATGTGCATTTGTGTGTCTGAATGTGCACGTTTGATTTTGTACTATATGTGTCTGTGTGTGTATGGGTCTGTACTGTATGTGTATTTGTGTGCGTGTGTCTGAATGTGTGTGTGTTTGTACTGTATGAGTGGCCTCTGGGGCCCTCACCGCTCTTGGCCTTGTTCTCCTCGTTGCGGTTGATGAGCAGGAAGCGGGGGCTCTCGGGGCAGAAGGGCAGAAGGGCGCACTGCAGCACGGCGGGGATGAAGGTGAACCCCAGCAGGAAGGGCCACAATGTGGGGGTCCCCAGGATGGAGTCCAACCCAAACACCTGCAGGGAGACACGGCCTGTATCATGCTGCATGCTGACCTCATCACACAGTGCGCTACATAACTCACTCTGGAGAAGGGGGTCTACCCAACAGACAGACAAATATGTGGTGAGAAATGAGACAACACAAGCGGAACTAAAGGGCTGTGGTTGCCATGCAAAAGCCAGTGGCCAAAAGGAGTCATCTGCTTACCTGTGCCATGAGGATGCCGATGACGATGCCCAGCTGGTGGAGAGTGCCCAGAGCCCCCCGCAGGGCGGTGGGGGCGATCTCGCCCACATACATGGGCACGAAGCCGGTGGACAGCCCCGAGTACAGGCCTACCACGAAGCGGCCGACGATGAGCATCTCCCAGGAGGCGGCCAGCCTGGAGAAGCCCATGAGCACGGCGGCGATAAAGGCAAGGACGTTGGCGATGAGCATGGAGTTCCTCCTGCAGAACGAGTCAGCGATGAGGGCACAACCAAAGGTGCTTGAGTCACATTACAGTACATTACATTATTGGCATTTAGCAGATGCTCTTATACAGTGACTTACATAGGTTACAATTTTCAAGTTACCCATTTCTACAGTTGAATATTTACTCTGGGGTAAGTACCTTGCCCAAGGGTGCAAAAACAATGCCCCAGGGGAGAATCAAACTAGCAACCTTTCGGTTCCGAGTCCTGCTCCTCACCAATATGCTACACTGCTGAGTCACAGAATGTAACCCGAGAAACAACACTAACACAGCCAGTTGGGCAGCCAGGGCTGCGTTTATGCACTATGATCGCAAAAGGCTTTGCAGGTTTAGTCGCCATTTTGGCTCCTGATAGGACATCAGTGTCACAGTCATGTTCCTAATGTTCTGGAGTTTGAGGCATGGCCTGAGAAACAGGGTCACACAAGCCAGGGAACTTTTTCCAGGGCCTTACCTTCCGAGGCGGTTGACGAACAGACCCACGGAGAAGGACCCGAAAATTCCGCCGACGGAGAAGATGGCGACCGAGATGGACCAGAGGGACGTCAGAGAGGTTTGTGGAATTTGCTCATTGTAACGGTCAAACCATGTCTCATTGTAGAATTTCTCAATAATCTATGAAGGAAGCCAAGACCAGGGTCAGACAACAACCAACCCCTCATCTAACTACAACAACAGATGAGCAATGTTGCTTTCTGCAACATTAACTGAGTCAGATCACGAGAAAGGTGCTCAGTTTAACTCGAAGCCGTTGCTCTTAGCGTGTTTCAGCCTGCAGATGGTAGCAGAGTTCCCTTGCAAAGTGTGCCAGGAGCACTAGGTTCAGCTCCTCCTCCAGGACTCAGTGTTGACAAACAAACCTGCCACTGATAGCAGCCAGGCAACGTGGGCTACACCCACAGCCTCCCCCTGGCCTCCATGGAATGTGCTAGCAGTCTGTCCTGGCCAACTACACTGACAGGTCACATACTTCCTAAGGCTGATGACATCCCCCCAGTATGGTGTGTATGGTGTGCTTTTCTAACCCCCATGAATGCTCCGGTCACCCCTCATCAAAATGTCAGGGGTGGACCGGTATGACACACACGAGTTTCATTCACACACTGATTTATAACATTCTAAATAACATCTTAATTTTCCATTCACAAACAGAACCAGCTCAAACTGATCCTTACTAAATCTAAACAGAAGAAGCATAAAGAAAAGACAAAAGGCTAGCCTCAGACTACATTTCAGTTGGGTTTCTGATGTTTTGTCCCTGTGTTATTTAGAGGCCACAACAGTGGCCGGTTGCCTGTTGACAGCTGAAAGCAGGTTTATTTCTTCAGTGAATTAGCGTTCTGTAGCAGCTGCTGTTACACAACGCAGGTTCTTATCTCACTGTAATCCATAAAATAAACATGCATTGGGCACCTTCTTAATTACCCAGCTTGCCTGGCTGTGGATGTGGTGGAAAACAACACTGGCTTGCTTGGTCTAAGCCTCAAACTCAAAACAACCACAATGTACTTTGACCTGAAATTTTCTGGCCTGTCTTTCATGCAAATCTTAGGATGCTTGTTTTTTTACATCATTTCGGGAAATCCCCTTCAAACTAATGTTGTGTTCATAAAAAAAAATTTCGACTGAATTTAAGAGCAAAGCACATTGCAGTTGCAAATTTGTGCCTACAGGCCTTGCATGTAGTTACCACTAGTGGGCAGCAGGGGCAGACTGAGCTGGCCTTGTTTCAGAGCCCTTGATGGCAGTAATCTAATCAGCTGCCTCTGTTTACTTGGCGTGAGTCAGGTGTCCTCCCCACCTCCCGTCCTCATACTGTCGCTTCATCATGCTATAACCTCTCCACTGTCTCCACTTACTCACTCACACACCTAGGCTGCTGCATGTAGCACAACGGTCTACATGCAGGATGTCATTAACATTACCTTGAAATTGGCACAATACCCTGCAAATGCCGTGTGTCGCCCTGTCCTACACCCGGTCAGCAGCACAAGGGCAACTTGTGACCGTATGCCATGCAGAGGAATATTAAGCATGATAATAATCCACGCCAGATTAAGGAGGCCAATGTCAGACGTCTGCTGCTGGAGTCACAGCCGAGCTTGTGACCGGCGGGACTCAGGACACAGCTGTGACTGTCGTACAGACAATGAGGGCTTTGAGGAGGTGACCTTGTGACAATGATATTGGAACACACCTGGTTTAATGAATCCACTCCTGTCAGAGGAACCCCTGCTGACTGAGGAAGCTCCACAGCTGTTTAGACAAGACTCCCGAGGATGGAAGTATGAACTAGGGCATCCTTAGCTTTACTTTCTCATTTATATTTTTCCTGCTCTGTCTGTTCTCTTTTGTAGGGTAACGTTTTGACATTTGTGCAATGTTTTCATTGACTTCGGAAAGGAAAACCAGCCTGTGGCTAAACAGGGCATAGCACAGCATGACATATCAGGAATGTTTTAATTGTACGCTGTCCCCTGCAAATGCATAAGTCAAATGAATACAATAAATAAATAAATAAAAGCTTATCAGTAAACAGTTGAACGCTTTGCCTTGAATGAAGCTGCGACCAGGTGACACTTGAGCTGAGTACTTTACAGGAATCACAGGTGATCTTTAGGTGTCTCGTCTGAGTGACAAAGTGACCCTGTGCACAAGATGGTGTCAGCCTGGAAACCCCCTGCCGAAAGAGCGCTCGGTGATTAAACCAGATAGAGGGACGGAAGTCACCCCCACAGCTTAGCATGCTAAAGCTGACCACAACACAACCGCTGAGGGAACATTCATTGAAATGCTCTGGCAAGCTGCAGTCTGGTTAAACATTTTGGCAGTGATGGCTGACTGAGACTTCGGGAAACTCCTAAATGGGTGGAGCAGTATACTGCCAATCATTGACTGATGTATGTCAACCAAAATACTTTGCTCCCACGATCAAAACACTGATTTGTTAAAATCAGTAAAACCACTGATAACCTGCAATAGCCCCCCCTTAGTTTTGGGTTATGGTAGGACATGAATGGTGTTATGCTCACATTCACTGGTTTGGGAGTGTTGTTAGCCTGGCCTAACTGTTGCTTATTAAACTTGAATGGATACACTTATGTTCTATTGTGTTGGAAGTTGCTCTGGATAAGAGCATCTGCTAAACACATGTAATGAAATGTAATTTCAGCATTAGTTGTGTCAAGCTTCTATATAACATGAAAATCAGTACTGCTGCTAACAGGGGTTTCCACATCAACTGACAACATTCCCGGTGTTTTAAAAAAAGACATCATCATATAATCGTCCACACCACACCTCTGCAGTCATCTAGCAACTTTCTGAAGCAGTGACGTTGAAGGTTTGATTTCTGTTGCACTGCTCAGCAACCTACCACGTGGACCGATGCACAGACCCATCCCCTAATTTCTTCCGCTACACAGTCCTGGTGCACACAGTACTGTAACTGCAGCTACCATTACTGAAATGCCACAGGGTTTGGGGCTTGTGTGAGAAGCAAACCGTTCTGTTTCCTTTTGCTTGCAAACAAGGTGTACAAGGGAAACTGACTGGAGGCATACTGAGTTATGAGGTAACTGGCAGCAACATAATCCTTAAAGGTAGTAATCATTTGTTCATTTACTGTAATCAAAGGCAAGTGTCCTCTCAAGGACTATATTTCACTGCAGGGAATATTGCTTGGTTGATGAACTGATTCTGCACAAAAAAAAAAAAAAAACTGTTTTACGAGAATTCAGATGCTACACATGAATGCTCATCACAAATCTTCAGCACCCAAGGTATCAGATTTGACACTGCACCTGACTCCCAGGCTGCAGTGGTACATTTTGTGCTGATCCTTTCTTGGCTCAGACAGCAGGCTTTCAGCATGAACTACTGGGCCTTCTCCTGGAGTGTCTGGGAAAGACGCACTTTTCTAAAATTAGCCACTCAAAGCACAGGAACATCGTAACTTCTTTAGTGTGACAAGATGTACTGAAGAGTGCAGTTTGAACAGGGTCCAAGAGGGGATAAATCTAGCCCCCGTCCTGTCCTAGGACACGTTCTGCAGGCACTCACCTTCTGGGGGGCGTTGATGACTCCCGTGTTATAGCCAAACTGCAGTGAGCCAATCACAGCAGCTCCCACCGCCAGCATCAGCTGGACCGTCACTTGCTGCATAGAGGTGACAAAAAAGAAAGCAAATCAGTTTAATAAACAGATACAGCTTTGACGTTTTTTGCACAAAATTTCTTTGAAGCCAACTCAAGCTTAGAAGAGGTCTTGTCACTGAAGTCATTTGGTGGTAGTTTGTCCTGCATGATGGTTAAAGTATTGTATGCTGGTACACTATGCTGCACTGCCACCCCAGTAAACATCCACCTGTGCAAATGAGCAATATGGAAATTTTTCATGAAAGTATCAAATTATATTTCTGCACCTGCTGAGCAAATAAGTCATAGCATAGAAGACCCCAGTAAACTTCACTTTTCTTTGCCCTTATCTGCTGTCTTTAGCTACTGTCAGAACCTGTGCATAGCCATAACATCGCATAACACAGAAATCTCCATTCACCTGTGCCAATCTAACACTAACACTGTGTTGACTCAGAAAGTGACCATTGATAAGTCACTGAGTTTAAACTGAATGAGCTAAACCCATGTGGTCTGTTAAGGGTAATCTTGTTAGGGGAGCATGCACATGGGTAGGGAGCACGCTCTCTCAACGCTTGACGTACAGTTGTTTATTTTTGTTTCAATCCACAGCCTTTACGTAACTTTCCTAAGTCGCCAGACCCCTAATTTGGCAACACTGTTCTTAGCTCCGCTGCTGAAATCCCTGTTTCCAAGGAACCCGTGGGACTGCTTGGGCCACTGGCAACCGTACTAGTGTTTACCATTCCCTTCTTACCAAGTGGAGCTTCTTTTGCCTTTCAGGTTTTTACAGATACTGGTGCCTTCCGTATCCTCCCACTGTCACCATGAGACTCTCTCCCCGAAATCCAATCATCCCAATTTTAATATAGCATGTCACTGAATGAATTTATATGTCTCATTGTTGCAGATCAATTCAGTACAGCCTCCCAACTGATGTAGACTGTTAAGGTGCTTGTTCTGAGCTCAGGCAGACCTGGATTTGAGTCTGGAGTCGTTCTCCAGCAATAACCAGGATTCGCCGTGACAGGGCATATTCAGCATTGTTCTGCAGGGCTAGAGTACTTAGAAGATTACATCTATTGTACTGAAGAGCTTCTGTGCCAGTGTGGGTGCTGTTGTGGGGAGGTGAGCTTGAAGCAGTGCAATGCTCTCTGTGCTTAGACCAACCTATAGACTCTGCCCTGGGTCACTTTAGCAGTACAGACACAAAATATGACAATTAACAATTGGAATAAACTTTGCTAGCGGAGTTGTGCAAGTTTCAGTTTCCCCAAAGCCCATTCATGTTCCTGTTATGGATATTGTGATCTAGTGACAGTGTGACATATGATAGTGTGTGCACTCAACTTCCCTTAATTTTCTAGGCTGTCTAGTTTCAGATTAGCACAAGTTAATTTGTGGTAGTGTATCAGTGGTGTTGTGGTCACACTCACTGGTCTGGGAGTGCCGTTAGCCTGGTCTGACACTGTTGCTCATTTAACTTGGATGGATACACTTCTGTTTACTTCTGCTGGAAGTACCCTGGATAAGAGAGTCTGCTAAATGAATGTAATGTAATGTAACATTCCCACATTTCTCCTCTCTCTCATCATCTAATCCTTGAGCTCATCAATCTCTAAGGCCGATATCAGAATTATCTGAGAGAGAGAGACACAGGCTGCTAACCCCATATCTGACCTGATTTTGGAGTTTAGTTATGAAGGTACTGTACCTACAAAGCTGACACATCTAGGAGACACTTTGCAGATTCTTTTTAACATCTTTTTTTTTTACAGTCAACATAGCTTTAATTCAGTGCACATCTTGTGATAGTAACATTTAAGGATGTTCATAATTATGTGGTAGACTGATCAGATGCAGAGCATTCCAACTTCACCCCACTAATGATGTGCACATATGACTAACAGAGCTGAGAGCTGACTTGCTTCTGCACCGGTTAATACTCAACAGCGAGTTGGGGTTATGGTCAAATCAAAAGGACAACTGATCCTAATGTGAATTGAGAGCAGGAACGCTCAGGGCATTGTTCTTGGTCCAGGCCGAGATTCCTACATGCGCGGGTGGAAAAGCCGCGTCTGGTTGTTTGAACAGAATATTTGAGCAGAGCTTGTCCTGTCTGTGTGCTGACGAGCCAGGGGACACGGGTACGTGCCACGGCTAACGTTTACCCTCAGGAAGGAGAGCTGGCGGTCTCCTCAGCCTGATCCCTCCAAGCCCAGTCTTACATCAGCGCACTTTTAATAGAGGTGCGTGTTAATCTGGTCCCATCCTGCGTCCTGCATGTGGCCGGCGACACAGGTATCTCCACGGTCACACTTCCAGGTTGTCTTTGCCTGGGAGCATGACCACGTGCAGGGGGGTGGGCAACACAGGTGCACAGTGCTATGTGCGTGTGTATGTGCGTGCGTGCATGTGTGTGTGTGTATGGATGCATGATTTTGCTGTAGAGAGATAAGACACCTCCTACCCACTATAGGATCCCTACTTCCATCATTACATCCAGTTTCTTCACATCTCTTCAAGACGACACTTATTAATGCTTGTAACCCCATTATGTGAATATTCAATAAATAGTCACAATGCTCCTCAGCCCTGTATCAGGGCAAATGGATATGACAAATGAGATGATGTAGTATGAAGTACTCTGTTGCATTAAAATACCAGCTGGTTTCAGCATTGCTGAGTTTTAAACTGCTGTTGCAGAGCCTGCAGGCACAAAAGTGACCCATTCTCTGAATTCTTGTTGAAGGTAGTCTCACAGGCCAACACGCCTTATATTTCAGGTATGTATTTAAGGCCAACCAGAGGGTTGAAGTTTCAAATCCCAGTGTAGAAGGTGATATAGGCCTACTCTTGAACAGAACTATACCTTAATGTCTTTAATACCCAGCTGAACTATGAGCTACAGTGTGTCATTTGGCCCGCATAAGAGGAGCCTACTAAACAAAGAGAATATGTTGCATTAAAATCCATCACCTTTTTAAGGTTTTATTTAAATTCAAATTTTCTTTGTGTTTTGTCTGTGAAAACAACACAAACCAAAGAAGAATCTGAGGGCTGAAACCTTGCGGACCACAAATACTACTTATAGCCCATTCTGAAGCAGTGCAATCAAAGTTCTACTGCCTGAAGCTGGTTCCAAAAACTGTAAGCAGATCCGATGTATATTTTCCATGTGGGAGGCATTGTGCTCATGGTACTGGAATTCTGGCTGCACAGGGGGGTGTCAACAGGGAGGCCTGAATTTTAGTTTTAAGTGACAGCTTGCTGGTGAGGGAGTTAGCGTAAAGGCTACACCCCACCCACTGCACTGTATCAGCCAATCATGGCAGCTGCAGATCGAGTGGCCAGGGTCATTGAGTCCACAGTAGAGCTGTTTAACCAGCTCCAGAACAGGAAGTGAACCGCACAGAACCTAGCCCCTGGGGAACAGGACTGTTAGAGGACCCCCATGGCTTTACTAGCCATTCTAACAGTAGCAGTAGTTTTCTAAACAGCTGCTCTGAAAGTACTATGTTCTTTAAGCAACATAAATCTAGTATATGGTGGGTTTCAGGTCAAGAGGCTGTACCAGTGACACAGTTATATTGTCATGGGGGCCATGCATATAGCTTTAAACTAGGAGTTACATCCACTAACACTTACGCCCTTTCCTGTTTTAACATTTCATGTTTCATATGTTCCAAAATCTGTGTCCTTCTCATCTAGGGAGGCTACATTGTCCAAGGAGGGTGCAAACATGAAGAGGCATCTGCTGAACTCTGAGAACAGCTGAGATTTCGAAAGGGGGCGAGACACACACACACACACACACACACACACACACAGTCTTGCAAGGCACGGTGACTGGGACATGTGTGTTCAGCCTTGAAAGGGTTTACTGTGACCTTTAACTTTACCTTTCCCCCACATACTATGAAGAAAGAGTCCACTGGTCCCTCAGGCCATCACCACCAGCACACACACGCACCATTCATTCTCATACACTAACCACTGATCACTGATTCCTATACATGTCCTGTGTACAAAAACACACACACACACACGTACAAACACAGTGGGGGGGAATGGGAGAGTGTTCACTGTGCAATACGATTCTTTTTGTGCAACAGCAGGATCCAGTCATCTCCCTGTTTATGGGGTCTCTTCAGCCATGTGCTCTGTGGGTTTATTGGCCTGGTTGTTGCAGTTTAAAGAGGCTGGTTTGCTCTGTTAGCCCACTCTTAAACGGGCCACTTCCTACCAATACTGTAAAACCTCCCCTCACACATGCGTCAATGACCTCCCTGCATTTACACACGGTTACCTGGACCACACAGGTGTTCAGCATCCATGAGAGAAGGGCAGAGAAGGAGTGTTATCTTGGGTAAATAAATGGAGGATGATAACCTACTGAATCTATAGAGAAAAAAAAAAAAAAAAAAAAAAACTTTCACAACCATCAATTATATCTGCACTTTGAAATGGCCACTGTACTGTGATTGAAGGGTCATTTTTCAGCTTTAAATGCCCTTTAAACATGTCCCAAATTACTCATTTTAAAAAATAATAGAAACACTACATAAATCACACAGGCCCCACAAATATTCAATTATGAGGATATCCTAGCATTTGTGCAAACATTCCAACTGATTCAATTACTGCCCAGTTTAATTACTGAGGGATCCTCCAACACAGCCTTACAGAAAACCTTTGATCAACTGGAAAACACAGTGATAAAAGGTCTTTGGCTGTGATGTCAAAGAGCCCCCCTCTCAAAATGATATGATGAGGGGAATGAAGTCCATTGAAAGTGTGTAAATACACTGAAATCCACAATAAAAAAGTAATTAGCAGCAATTACTGCCGTATTTCCATTTCATCAAATCCTGGCTTGCTGCAGAAACATTAAATATTTTAGGCTGTTAGGGGAGAATAATCACATCACTGTATCACTTGTTAGCATCTGTCCCATAAAAACCATTTAATACCCCACACTGCCTGGCCCCTCAGAGAACGTCATGACTCTTGTTGACTCTGATGTCGAACATGCAAAAGCTGTGGTCCACTCTGGGGGTGGTCAAAGGGGAGCATTTCTCTGGGTCAGTGTGGCCTTCTGGCTCCAGCCAAATGGCTGGCAGAACCAAGCTATGGAGCTGCCAAGCACTAGACCCATGACAAACTTAACTTAATATGGGAAAGTCTGACATGGAGCGAGGAGGAAATGTTGCATTTAGGTGAGAAGCACCAGAATCCACACCAACGCAACCGTTGGAGAGCCAGCAAGAATTCATCCTCCATGACCCGGAACCAAACCACACCTCCCGCTCCTGTGTGCCACGCTGGCAGAGTCACGTCTCCGGCCTTGGGTTTCACAGGGAAACTGGACACCGCCGGTTCTGGCCGGGCACAATTACAGCCGAGCAGTAAGGGGTGGACACGCGCACGGCCTGGCACTGCCCAACTGCCATGTGAACATGGAGGAACTGCTCAGCACTACAGCAACACGGGGCCTGGTCAGCCCGGACTCCAGGAACTACATGGATATCCGTTTGGATTGTGACTACAGCCGCACAAATGGCTGACCAGCCCTACCCTTTCCTGTTATTTCATGCACAATCATATCGACCCCCGCCTCCTCTCTTCCCCACACACACAGACACACACAGACATACAAAACACCCCCGGCTGGCTCTGTGCAGGATGATTCTTTAATTTTCTTGAAGTGAGAGATGACCGGTCACTCTGGACAAGTCTATCTAACCATCACATGTGTAATATTCAGGAAGAAAGACGAGAGAACAAAGAACCCACTATTGCTAAAGCACTCCACCAGAAAGTATAGTACAGTATTCTTAAAGAACTTGAGCAATTTGTACCCATGATGCCATGACACTCTAAAAAGCTTGATGACTATGATGGAAAACCACCCTACTCTTTTTGGTTTAATTCACAAACGGATTCCAAAATGTTGTTCTGCTGCAGTGTTTGCCTCTTTTGACCTTCCACAGGCTGCATATAACAATGAAACATGAAGATTTTTTTCTATTATTGCTTAAAGATATTGATTCAAACTTAAATGATGTCAGAAACAGTCAAGTTCAGCATAATCTCTGGGAAATAATGACCATTTTACTTCCTCATGACTCATTAGACCACATTAGCACAGACTGCCAGTTACAATGAATGCCAAATACACAAGGCGCAGTGATGCCCATCCAATTCAGCTACTTCTCATGGAATTATGCAACAATTGTTTGAACATTTTTGGGCCCCACTGCCCACTTAACCAACAATCTAGTTTTCTACATCCACGTAGTTTAACTTCCCATACCTTCAAATGCTGAGAGCAACTAAACAATTACCACTTCCTGCTTCAACTAATACATTTACATTTATTTATTTAGCAGATGCTTTTATCCAAAGCAACGTACAAGTGCATACAGTAAGTATAATAAGCAACACAATAGTATCAGAGCACCCAATACATGTTTAGATTTAGATATAGACAGACTTCTGTAACCAACTGTCCACATCAGTGTAGAAAAAAGTGTACAGTATTTTATATAATGATTTTGCAAATGAATATAAACTAAGAACAAGGACGCAACTGATAAGGCGTGCTGATAAGGCGTTTCCCATAACATTGGTTTCCAGCCTAATTCAGAAATTCTGCTCCAACGTAAATTTGTTTACCCTCTAAACTATATTAACTACGATTATGCACCCTAATGTTTAAAACCTCGGTCATAATGTACACTCAACCATCACTACTTGTCTCCCCTTCCCATAAATAATAAAATAAATAAATAAAATATTCAAATCCAATCTTTGTCCCCTCAAATCTCAAACTAATACCTATAATCTGTTTTCTGAGCCTCAAACGTTTCGAGGATAGAAAAAGGTCTTTGTAATAAGAGGTTTGGCATTTCAACAAACGCCTCAGACTGACACATGGCGTCAAATCATAGAAATTAAAGTTACCGTACTAATGAGCAAGGTGCAACTACTGTGGCGAAATTAATGAGCAGGATTTAGAGCTTTTACGCTGGATTTGAAACAGCATCCAATCAAGAGGCATCCATAAGAACAGCTACTGGTCCCAACTGTCCTATGTTCAGCACACAAATAGGAGGCCATACCTACTCATATGGCTATGCTCTAGTACAACTTGCATTCTAATGTCTACATATTCCTAATCAGTGGGGAAAAAATAATCTTGAGACCCAGTGTAATCCTTGCATTATAGCTGAACTCTACCAACCCCGCATTAATAACTATTATAAGTTATCATACTGCTGTTTTGTGTACATGTTCTTCCGTACACAACCGAAAGTGCCGCGTCACCAGCATACATGCACGCGCCTGAATGCATGCACGCACGCACGCACACAGGTAATTGGGGACAGTTCAACGTCTGAAAACCTATTCAACCTATTCAATAACCTCAATAAAGTTCCTCACTGCAACTTGTAATCTCCCTCATGCTTATAAACTCGAATGATTCCCGTCGCGTCTGACCACGGATTCTAGACCGAACGAGGTCAAAGCTTTGATCCGCTGGGACAGTGTCACTGAGCGACAGCATATTCCCCAGCGCTCTCCCTGTGCAACCACCTTCTAAATGGTAATATGACTCTTCACATCCTCTTCAGCAAATGGCCTTGCCTGACCCGCAATTAAACAGCAAGGGTTCTTTGCCCCCAGTAAAAACAAAGCTGCACACCAATGTTTGATGCTCACCCGTTTTCATCACTCTCCGTCACATACACACACACAAACACCGTTCGAGTCAAACTAGCACAAAACAAACCACAAGGGACAGACTAAGGTGTGACGAGAATTAAACACTATTTTTAACAGGACGCTGCGGTAACAGCGCGATTTTCCACTCTGTGTCAACAGACAAAACACTTACTCTGTATGTCACAGCACTATAGAAAAGTCGTAGACTACTACAATACTGGGAGCACCGTGTTTTTCGAGCCAGGATAACCCCGTTAGCATAGTGACATGAAAATTCGTCATCTTTTGTGTTCAAGTGAAGGTGAGCATGAAGAAATCGGCAAGGGACTACTAAGAAATAGGTTCACTTGTTTTCCCTGAAAATCTGCCGCTTCAATGAAAAACCCTTGCGTCCAAAATAAGTTGTCAACGGCGAAGAAGGAGCCTCGAGGGGCAGAATGACTTGAGTATTTCCAAATGAGTACTCAAAATATATATTAGTTACGTAGCCCACGCCAATCAAGTAGGCACCTGAAAACGTCACTAAATTGCTGTTAGTTCTAGGTCCATGCTGCGGTGTCAATTTCAATTTTGAACATCAGCGGTTGTACCTTTGAGAAATCACTTTTCCCCGATCCCACCAGAAACACTTACAACTGTGCACTGGAGGTACATGGTGCTTAACGTGAATGATGCAATACACACTAAAGACGTCTGCTAACTAAGTGAACACTTATGAAGATGCAGTGTGCAATAGTTACTTTACGTTAGACATTTCCAGCATTTAGAAAGCCAAGCATCCACTTCAGTATAGAAAAAATAGCACCGCCTGCCCACCATCTTCAACTTTACAAGACGCAAGGTAATACTTAGCCCTCCATCAGTAATTGTGCACACTGGTGACAGCGCACGTATACACTACCGCTGAGTCAACCACAGCTGAATACGGAGCTCTGTAAGTTCCACTGAATATGACCGGACGTCCCATCTAGCGCCTGCATTAAACGGATGTAACATTAGCTATGCAACAAACTACTGTCAAACAATTTTGCCAAGTTTAGAGTTTTAATCTATGTTCACGACTATCAATTTTGCTATGTCGCCACTACCTAGCGGTGAGTGTACACTGTGTTACTGTATGAACATCCCGACAAGTGAAAAGAACTGGAGACCTAGACCATTTCCCTAGAAAACCATCAGCATATTATTAACGCTTATTTTGATCCCGTGAATTCAGCAAGACACTAACAAGCTAATGCATCATAACGTTACCTTGCTCAATATTAGACTATAACAAGTAGATAACCTAACGTAGAAAGCTAGGTGTTATAGCCATTACCTTGCCGCCTGATTCCATCGTGGTCGATATTTCGGTTTCTTCTAGTTTCTTGGTTTGTCTTTAAAAAGTGCTCACCCCTTTACTTAAAACACAAAAAGATTTTCTTCTGTTCTGTCGTTCTTCTTTGAAGTAAACGTTAAAAAGTATGGTTACCATGTAAGGTAGACTAGCTAAGATTCGCTAATTTAGCTAATCTTAAAAATGCAAGCTTGCTAGACTATCTGGCTACAACCGTAGTTAAAAATAAAATGTTCAGTGTAAAATCCCACGATGCATTGTGTCGATTTCCTTCAATGAAGCAGGCACTTTAAATTTTAGTATGATTCCTTTATTTTGTCATCATTTGCCTTATATAGACAGCAAACAGCGTCCTCTTGCCAACCGCTCAAAAATTGTTCCTGGTGGGAATAAGCCGGCTAATATAGTTTGAGCAGTCTATACTGTGATTGGTTATTCATTAACATAGTTTGATGAGCCTGCAATGTGATTGGCTGTGCTAGTCTTGACTAAGCGCACTGTGCAGCTGCGTGCGTGCATTTGAGTGTATTGATTGGCTGTGGCGTCGTCCCTAGAAGTGGACGAAGAAACAAACCGTGTGCCTCTTCATTCAGTGCAGACGGAGCAAGCTGTGGTCCAGTGTCAGCTTCCGAGAACTACCTACTACTTTTTAAAATAGCTTATTTAATTAATTGGCTTTAATTAACTTCCAAGGCAAATGCATAGGTTAGTCTTCCCACTTACACATGAAAGTTTTTTTTTTTTATCGAAGTCAACAGGAAGGCATTTATTCGACAATATTAAATTCTTTTGATATTTACTCGCTCTTCAAGTTTGAAAGCTATTAACGTTAATATCTGTGCTCCTACAAAATCACAGAAGCGTATGTCGACGAATATTGTTGACCGGTTATCTACCTGCAAGCGCCTAACTGCGACAGCGCTTTTTAGAACCTTCTTACCAGCGTATCTAAACTATGAAAATATTTTTGCCAAAATTGTAGATATGTAGATATTGCAGATAATCTTCACTGGGGATCACAGACTGGGTCTGTATGAAAGTGCAAACAATTATTAGTCTTGCTAATAATATGTATGGTTTAATAATCAGAAGTAAGACAACAAATAGTCTGGAAAATAAGATTTGGACCACGATTGGACCAAGGAAGAAGGGATTCACGCATCACTAACGTTACTGAAGGTGCAGCTCTGGTAGAAATAAAGGAATAAACCCCGGCAATGTATTGACAAATAATGAGAAATAATGAAAAGCTGTGGACATTGTTCCCCAAAGAGTTACTGAACAATGAAAAACAAACAAACAAAAAACAGAATAAGAAATAAGTAGATATGGCAGATATTTAAGAATTATCTTGTGTAGTTTTAATGTATTCATATGGTTACTTCAATGTGCATATTATTTGTTTTCCCCCTCTGTTAATTTACTGCATTATTATTGATCTAATTTCCATAACACATTAAAGATGAAAATATTCCCAATTCAAAAACTATCCTAACTTAACTATACTATCCTAACTTCTTCATTCTTCTTCTCCTTCTTCCTTTTCTTCATCTATATTATTATTATTATTATTAATGTTGTTATTGTTGTTATCCTCTTTTTCCTTAAGAACTTCCAGTCAAAACACTATGCACTGTACTCAAGATAACCACAATGCACTGCATTCTTAACTCTCAGCAATGGATTTTAGCAGGTGTTGTGTTCCTTAAACATGATGGGTTCAGCACTTTCTTGAAACAAATGAAAAATGTGTAAGATGGTTGCATTTGCTTAAGTTCTGTCATTCGTAGTTAAGGGCTTAGCTGGAATATAGTTTCATGCTAAATATCTTTGTCAAACTGCATTCAGCACACTGCGCTATACTGAGACCGAGGTCTAGAAAAGAAAAGCACTCCAGAATATACTGCTGTGTGCCAGGTATAATAAATTATAGCACGGCCTTGGACATTTGTGATAAGAAATGTTTTGTTAACAAAAATAAAGGAAAATCTCAAACATGCTTTGTATTTTTACCGTGGGGAATCGTCCGGTTCAAGCTCATGGGAAAAAAAAATAATAATAAATAATAATCATTAATGAGACTTAGGGCAAAGCATGCCTGTGTGGAACACAAACTGAGAGCAAGGAAAACGAAAAAATGCTGGCAAATATTGCAGAATTATGTTGCTGTGTCTGTTTATGTAATTCCTTTGAAAATGAATAAAAACAAAAACCGACAAACGCTACAACAAAAGACACCTGGGTGTGCCACACAGGCTGAAAGGCACAGAGCCGAAAGGTGCACACATCCATTGCCAGGTGGCCATGTCCTGCTGGGAAAGACAGGCCCTGACGATAATGGGGGAAACTATGTCCTTTTGGACCATATGAATTAAACGTTTAAGCCCGCATGTAATTAAAAAATGAGACACTTCCCTAAGATGTTGTTTAAGGACAAATGTCACAGGGTAAGAGAGGAGGATAGCATGGATCACAAAAAAGCAAAAAAGGCAAGAGCAGTGTCAGAAGGTGCTATGACGCAGCATCAACGCTAGCAGCTGGAGAGGAGAACTTGTTAAAAGACTGTAATGAAGAGCGATTTGAAAAATACATGAACAATGAATGCCATCAAAGACACTGTTGCAGAAAACACTGCGGAATGAACAAGATGGAATTTTTAAACTTAGGTTAACGATTTGTTAAAATCTGAATTAAGTCTACTTAAGGTAAATGAGCAGAAGAGGAAATGCTGCTCAATTTCTCTGTTTTTACAATGAAGAAATGAAGGCTTTGTGATACTGTAGAGAATATCAAGTGATTTCTCAAAATCAGTGACATTGATCATCTGCGGTTCAGCAGAGATACATTGTATGCTTTTTAAAGATTGGTTCCAAACATTAAAGCTAGCATAATGTACCCTTAAAGACATCACTGGGCTAAGAGCACCCCCCTAGTTGTAAAGTCTGGAGACTGGAGCTTGAAGGGGGATGGCCCAAGTTCAGCACATACAGTGAACACGATCCGATACATCCTGCAATGGCTTGAGGGGAGAAAGAGTCAAAGCTGAGGGTAAGTCAATTGGATGTTGGCAAAGACAAAGAAGAGGGAGGGCAATAGTGTTACCATTGGATAGGAATGGTAAATCAGAAATGATCAAATCAGAAAGCTTAAGAAAGATTCAGTCTATGTGGCTGCTGAAGGGATTGAAAGAGCATAGACTAGCTGGAGAAGCAGAGAGTAGGCATACAACAGACTGGAAGGGCTTGTGCTTTGACCAATCAAGGCAGACAAAGGGCACATATGGGCATTTATTATTGGTCGGCTTAAAGTACATTCTCAAGAATATGGGTTTAAATGTTTACATAAACAGCCATATATCCTTTTTGTGACTACATAAATCTTTCACCATCCTATAAGATGCATCAGCTTTCATTTTGATCACATTTAGCTAGAGAAATCCAAAGATTTCTGTCCATGTCCATACATGCTATAAACCAGAAACATTTTCCACTAGTGCACAAACACTGATTTAAAGACACAGCAATCAGAAATTAATCAACGCCACCATGTTTGAGGGAAATAGGAGACGATATCAATGTTTCAAATTTTGAATTAGAGATGGTTTGAGATTGTTTCCTAAGGTGTGTATCGAAAGTAGACTGTATTTCTCCCAGTACTGAAGCTTTGCGCTATGCCATATGGTGAGGTGAGAGAGAAGAGGCGAGGTAAATATGCTAGCACCTTAACTGCCTTTAACTCCAGAACAGACAGTATTCTTACCTTTTGTTCATGGCGACAGGGAAGCATCCGGTCCGAGTGCATGAAAAAAAAAGAAAAACAATCATTAGTGTGGCACAGGAAGGGCACGGGATGCAAATAAAAGTGGGAAAAATGAAAAATACAAATACTGTAACATTTGGTTCCCTTTTGGTTCAATCAAATCCCTTTGAAAACCTTTGAAACCTGTTTTTTTTGTTCCTAATAAAAACAAAAACAGACAATTGCTGGGACAAAGAGGGGGGTGGGTTTTTCTGCCGGGCCAGTATTGTGCACTAAATCAAAAGATGGGTGTGCATGCCTGTCTCTCACTGTCTGAGTAACCCAGAGAGTGCAAGTTATAAGCTTGTTGCCCATTTGTTAATGGTGGGCTCATATTAAATTAAGAATGGAAAAAAAACATAAATTCTGATGAACAGGTATTCAAAAGCATGTTGTTCTTTGATTACAGCTTTGCTTCTTCTGCATTCACTGTTACAATTTTTTTAAAATCAAGATATATTTTCACATAATTTACATGGATATGTTGTAAGTTTCATGCAAAGATTTAATCAAAAGTAAACAGAAAGTTAGTGCAGCAAGACATGTCCTATGTAATCACATGTGCTGTCTATATTATTAATTCTTATTAAAATAATCATGTTTGTGTTGGTACCATGCAAACATTGTATGTTCTTCTTCCCATTCCCAAAATACTCACTAGTTCTACAGGATCTGAGTTAGCAAAGAAAGTTTGTCACAAAACTTTCACATTCTAGTGTCTTTCCTTCCTCTACTGAACTGGACATGGAAATGTGGAATTTTACTTGTTTTTGCAAATACTGTAAATTAGATACATGTTGAATAAAATGACCTCTACAAATATTTCTTTTTTCATATTCAAAACTGTTTTATTCCTGCCTTAATTCATTAACGCCGGTTCCCTGAACAATAAAGAAATATGCAGATATACCAGATATTACAAATTCCATGGTAGAATTATAAATCACATTTCAAGTACTCTCTGGTTGTCTTGAAGGGACTTTTATATTCCAAGACACACATTACAGACAGTCTGTAATAGCACTAAGTGTCCTCACACAATAGTACTTCAGTCACCTTAAGTCTCCTTTCAGCGTTTGTTAACAAACCCGTCTGTTCAAAGTAACCTTGATTGACCCGAGAAAAATCTCAACACAAAGGCATGAAAGTCCTTAAAACAGTTTCCTGATGACCTCAATAGATATGACCCCTGCTGCTTGTTTCATTGATTTTATGTCGACTGAGAAGAACACTGCATAGAAGTTTTTTTTTTTAATATTACTTTTTTAATACTCCTCAGGCGCCCTTACAATCCAATGTGCCGTTAGGTTGGGTTAAGGTGTGAACTACAGCACAAGATTTAAGAATAATGAAGTTAAGAGCAAGAGTGGAGGTCTGTTTTTTTACAGGGAGAATCAGACCTTTAAGATTTACGCCTGGTGAGTTGTTAAAGGTCAAAGGTTGCCATTAGTGCTATATGATTATTAATAAATACCCACTTGACACTTTTGACTTTATTCTGTGCTGCTGTGCTCTGTACCTTTACCTTGACCTTTTTCTGGTGATGTTATAAATGTGTATGTGATATTAAAAAACTATCAAATATGTGTACACCGTACACACCACAGAGGTATATCTTTTTAAATTATAATGAAGGCTTTAAACATTGTGCCATAGAGGTGAAATCCAGTTTAATATGAGCTGTGACCCATTCAAGGGTAAAGAGATGGATTCAACAACATAATAGCTGACTAAACACAGAGCAGGGAGTCTTCAGTTCTGTGGAGGAAGCAGACAAACAGACAAAGGGCATGCCAGCTAGTATGTGGAGTCCTTGAGAAGGCCAAACCTCATGACACATACACAATATATGAGAAAGTGTAGTGTAGGAAATGATGATCATAATAATACAGTGAACCCCACAAAGACAAATCATATACATCACACGTGCCCAAATATGGGCCTCTGTAGCTGTATTCTCCAAGTGTTTGGGGACACAGAACACAGCCCGACAAACGGCCCCCTGCTCCTGCTGTCACAGAGATAAGCTCAGAGCTGCAGTTTTGCCTGGGCTCACACATGCCAGCATGGCCAGTGCCCCCTCAGAGATGAAGTGGCAGGATCACGTTATCCCTGATCGGGCCGTCGTGTGGGATCCCGCACGTACGCGCTGCGCTGATCTCATACCCCGCTCTTTGTGTCTCTTACACACAGGGGGGGTGGGGGGGTGCGGCGCATTCAGGGAACACTGATCCAGTGGGGGGAGGATGAGGGAGCCTTCCCGTACCGACAGCTCAGCTCAGAGCTGAGCTTACTCTCTCTGTCCCTTTTTTCTGTCTTTCTCTCTCTCCCACTCGTTCTCTCTCATTCTGGTTGAAGTCATTCTATCATCTTGAGCATGGCTGCTCTCATTGACGATACAAAGGCACGAAAAAAAAGAAGAACAATAAATGATACTCCACAGCCACTGTCACACAAGAGTCACATTTCAGTCTCACATGTTGATCATTTAAATTTCCCCTGTTATTGGTTGGAAACATGAAGGTTATGTGATCACTTCTGTCTGTTTATCTGCCACTCGTCTATTCATCTGTCTGCCTGTGTATGAACAGGCTGTGGACTGACTTGAATGAAACTTTGTGAAATGTTTGCCTTCGGGACAAGGACAATAAACTACTTTGATAAATGCAGTGGTGATTAAGAACTGGCAAAAATAATAAATAAACACACCATTGCAGCCGCAGCGGTCTTCACATGTTGAGACATTGGGTTGCATTGGTTGCATTTTTGTATGCGATGAATAACCTCCAGTGAGCATGCAGTTTATATTTACTTTGGGATGCATTCAGGGTTTCTACAACAGCCAAGGATGACAGTGATATATACTCTATCAAGTGCCACTCATGTTGTATTTCCCTTTGAATTACTTTTTTGTTTTTACTTTCAAACATTTATTATTCTACTTTTAACTCATGGAAACTAACTGGTGTTAGTTCTAACTCATGGGACAGGAAGGAATAACAATAATAATAGGAATAATAATAATGTTGCTTAAATAAAAGTAATGTCCAGAGTTAATTCTGAACCATGAACAATGCATGTAAACAGCAAAAAGGAGATATTAGTATGTTTTTCTGTGAAGTATCATTTCAGAAAGTCTTGATTTATTGATGCAGTTTCCAATGGAAGGATAGAATAGTTTGAGTTGAAGTTATCTAGCACCTTCTGCACACTGCATTTAGGGGTTTGACCAATATTAGGCATCTTTTTTACAACACAGGTGAAGCATGAAAACTTGACACCGAAAGCCCCTTTGATTCGGCTTACAGTGTAATGCATTTTAAACCGCAAACAGTGTACTGTGAAAAATATCAACTTCTACATTTCACTTTAATCACAAAGCTGGGTAAAAGATCAAAACACTCATGTGATTTTTATATCTCATTAGTGATGGAAAATTCCAAAACGGACTGTTCGCAAATAACCTTACAAGTACCAATCTCAAACAGCTGGAGGAAAGGGGCACGTGTTAATGACATCACAAAGGACTCTGTGGGAGTTAATATGAGCAGGGTTCTATGGCCAGGTGTCAACTTTCAGGTGTCAGAGTTCAGAGCTAATTCTTGTTCTTTGCCTTGTACTGTACTGTGAAATCTTTCATAAAGCTCTTTCGTTTAGCTCATAATTCAGTGTATAAAAGAAAATTACAGTGACACTTTATAGTAAAGGTCAAATTTATTAATGTTTAATAAAACATTATAAAGAGTTATTAATGTTACGTAATTATTTGTTGTGGGGTAAGCCCTTCTTTGTGACACAGTAATTTTGATTATCTGTTCTTTATTGATTTATGAATGGTAACTAAACATGAAGTGCCACCTAAACCACTGTATTTGATCTTTTAAAAGGATGAGTCTAAACCAGGAGAGTAAGGCATGCTCAGCCCTAAAAATAATCTAAAGGCATCACCAGGGGTAAGTGGATAGGCTACACAGTCACAGCATCATTTACCTTTCAAGGTCTTCTGAAGAATAGTATAGAATAGAAGATGCTGTTCATTGCATCACAGTGCACCACTCACTCCTTTTTTTTTGCACTGAAACATGGGGCAGTATGTGCATGGGGGAAGCTGAAAGAAGGAACCGCCCAAAACCTAAAATAACCCAGACACATGACTGCGAGATAAGGGGAGAGACAATCAAACATCCCAGTGGCCTGTTCCTAAAAGCCACAGGGATCTTTCAGAGGCACCACACTGCCCATTGACCGATGGTTCAGCAGAGGTATGGAACCCTGCCGCATGATAACATCAATGGCCCCATATGAGCACGTTTATCCTGTCGATAACACACAATCAACCAGCAGTCAGCTGCTCCCACAGGATTTCCTTGAAGTGCAGATAGCACCTGTTTGACAAACAGAATTGTGCAAGTGTTCTGATTTGATTGAAATCTGGCCGAAGCTTGTTGTCCGGATTCAATCTGAACCATGACTGGCCCATCAGCCATGTGGAAAAGGTGTTCCCAGCCTTCTGCCTTGAAGATAAAATGTCAGTGCAGGTCAAATTCTGAGTGTGAGAGTGTGTTTGCACGTATATGTGTGTGTATGTATGTGTCTGCTGTTTGACTCATCTGCATAATTCCGTATTTGGAGGGTTGGGACTCGAGCCACCAATGATACCGTTATGAAACTGATCTGAATTTATCCTCACTGACTCCCAGTGAAGTCTGTTCTCTTGTTTTAAACTCACGCTGGGCACTAGTGATCCATGATACAGGATGAGACTGGGTCTGCTGTGGGAGGTACACACCAGGTCCCTGCTTACACGTCAGAAGAGCACTATCCACAGCTATATTTTCAGCAGCAATATGTGTCTGACATACAACCTGTCTGAAATCTCCATCACAGTGAAAATGCAATGTAGGCATTTCATCACTTACAGCACCAGTGCAAAGCCAGACACCAGAGCTTTCATCTACAGCAGACTGTAAGGAGTGAAGCGTCTGCTGTCAGGTTTTCGTTTGAAAATCAATTGCACCTTTCACTGCCAGTGCGCACAGGTTGAGGTTCTGGATGGCATGCTGGCAGGGCTGTATTTCACCCTTTAGCCCAGTAACCCCCTGCATCCCCTCCTGGCTTGCTTTGTTTTTGGGTTTTCGCAGCTCCAAGGCTAAATTAAAACACGTTTCTCCTGCTGTTGTGCCAGCCTAAGTCCACCCCCTCAACCCTTTCCAGGGGCGTCAAACAATCCACCCTCCAGCCTGTTGTGCGTGCTTTTCTGACCGTCGGCACGTTAATCTGTGCCCATGGAGACCATGGGGCTGCTGAACGCTGTGGACATTTTCCAAAGGTTCCCTCTTCACATTGGAATACCTTACAGACCTCTGCCTCTGTATCAGACCCCAAGCTGTTCCCAGACCTCTCTACGTGAGCACAGGGTGGAAGTTCTACCAGGGTACCTTCCTGTATTGTTCACGTCATCAGTAACCAAAAGAAAAGAAAAGCATATCTATCTATCTATAGATTCAGATTCATATTCATATTTTTATTGTTCTAACATGAGGAACTTCATGTGGGTAATTAGGAGTCAAAAGGAACTTCTGTTCAAAGTCCAAAAATCTGAAGTGTAATAGACCAAAATTAGGGTTATATGTATAGATATACGGACACCTATATATAGATACCAATTTACCTGTATAGATATATAAGGATCACAAGCTTCCTAGCTGCTAAATATAAAATGAGCTGTCTCCTAAATCTATAAAGTAGGCTTACGATGTCTGGCTGAGTAGATGATTTCAGGCTACACCAGGAGCACAGAAACAGGTCCAAGAGGCTGGCTGTGGTCCTGTTTGGACCCGTTTCCATGAGAACCCATGTGCTCATCTTCCACTTATGGTTGCGGTGATGTTGTGTAGTCTTCAGTGTATAACCCATATCAATGCCGCACGCAATACAGAAGCAATGACTATCATCAGTTACCATGGCCAGTTGATAGAAAGTTGCCGAATCGTCTAATTTTCTGTGTTGCTTTGGGAGCGTTCCCAGGTAATCCGTAATCAGGGGATTTTCATGTTACTTTGTTGTTTTGACTCACACTGTTTGTGGCTGGGTAGGTCTGGCTTAAATAATATTAGATAAGATGAAAAAGCTGTGGCTGTTTGCCCAGTGTGTTGTATGTCTGCGGCACTGAGTGGAAAATGAAAATGGAACAGGTTTTTGCCTCCCTCTCCACCTCATCTGATGTGTGGTGAGTGTTCTGCTGCAAAATGGCAGTTGTGCAAGTGGGTGCAAGACATTAGTGGCGGTTTAGGTGAGTCGCACCGATTCACTGTAAAATACTCAGAGAGCCTTTAAAGGCACTATATAGAAGTAATACATTATGGTTATTATTATTGTCTGATGTCTTCAGTTGTGATTTGGTCCCGTTCAGCTTTCTGTGCAACCAAACCGGTGTGGATCAAGTGAGGACCAAGACAGATGAGCAGGTTAATACTGTTGGTGGTGCTGGGATTCCACATGGATATTAATTACAGTCTCACAATGGTGCCTGAGAGAGAATGTTAATCAGATCTGAGCTTGAAGAAATGCTGCTAATACACGCTGGAGGGATTACTACATGAAGGCCCGCTATAGCAAACAGGAGCACATTGCACAGAGACCCAAGGACCGAGGGTTAAGTAATGGGAATTACAACTTAAACACTGGTGGTTGTGGGTATGATTTGTATGGGCCTTTAGAGTGGAAAGACCTAACTCAGGGACATTTGTTTTCTCCGTCCCTGTACTTTAGTGCTCTCTGTTTGACATACAATAAAGGGTGTTGTACACCTAGCCTGATGTCTTTGCCTCTCTGTTCACACCACTTTGTCGCTGTTTCAGAATACAGACAGAGCCAGTATTGCACTCTATGTGTGAACTTGCTCCACCTTCATCCTCTAGACAAGCAAAGGCCCTCTTCTGTCGCAAGTGGACAAGAGTGCCTTTTCAGTTTTTGTACAGAGATGAAAAACTCCAATTCAGCTCCAGGTCTCCTTTAATTAACAGAGCAGGTCTGGTCTAAAGCATGTTAACTGACCACGTCGATGGGTGTTGTGGCATATTTTCTACAGCAGAGGTTTCCCATGGGCTCTGCTGATTTCAAACATTGGAATGACCCTGGGATCTGATGATTAATCACATGGACACCAAGTTAAAAATAATTATTACAAACAAAAGCCTGACTGAAAACAACCATTCTGCAAAAATGCGGTTCTTAAGAAGCAGGGGAAGCAGACTTAACTTCGTACTTTTAATGGATCTGAGACTCTGTCATGATTAACAAGCCCTGACATTTTTGGAGAGATCACTCCTTAGAGCCTTATATCTTCTTACTTAATTATATTTAAAGTGGTGTCACTTTACCGACCTTACATTAACACTTTGATGACATCAAACCAATATATGAGAAATATGTTGTCGCATTGTGCATTACATATTTTAAATATACTTATTGACCTAAAATATATTTTCTAAAATTTAGTCTCATTCCATCCTTTTTGTGTGGGAAGGAGAAAAGTATGAGAGAGTGCTTATGAGTGTGTCAGGAGTATGTCAGAAATTGCTTTTGTTTTGTGTGTGTGTCTGTGTGCGCGTGTGTATATGTTGACAGGTAAGATACTAGACAGTCCTCAACGCTGGCTGGCACCATTTCTGGCAGGTGAGAATGTGACTTCCTGCCCCTGTGAAATGGCGCATGGGGTACTGAGGCAGCACTGAGGCATAGAGGTAAGGAGCTTTGATTCACTGCTGTTAACCTGAACCACCTCAATAAATACCCAGCCATGTAAATGGATGATTTGTAAGCTATCTGAGTCGCTCTGGATGAGGATGTCTGCTAGGCAAATAATGCAATGTGACGTAGCGGAGTACTCTGTCAGTGGAGCGCTCAAGTATCGGTCGCAGCACACAATTCCAAAACACGTCTGCAAACCCCTTTGGCTTGGCGTAGGGAAACAGACCCAGGGGCTGGGGGGGTGGTGTGACATTGGTGGAATTCCACCGAGAGCCGAGTGACGCTTTTTGCGGCGCAGAGGCCCAGGGGGATCATGGGAGAAAACGCAGCTGTATGTTAGGCCAGTGCACCGCAGGACCAGCCCAGGGGGGAGGGTAACTGATGTTATGGTGACCGGATTCCCATGTTAAGCAGAGGGAGAGGATCCAAGTAAGGTTATGCTCAGGAACCCCGGACAAATGACAAACCACAGCTTTCCCAGGAAGCTCCACTGCACTCCATATTTGACATGTGCTGTTCTCCCCCCTGTGATCTCTGCTGCAAAAAGTTGTGCTGGGTCATCCCAGCATCCTGAACCTCCACCACAATGATGAGTGCAGCGAGGAGTGGTGATGCTGGCAATGTGTGTCATTTTACAACATTAGCGGCACAAAGCATCAGGTTCTAAAATCTGAACATCCAGTGGTTCGTCTTGGACTGGGTGTGGCAGGAACTGATATATGTGGCCAGAAAATGCTCACACAAGTAGAGCCTATTCCAACATGTTACGAACATTGGTTGTCACGTTGTGTGAATGATGCTATCATCCATAAGCCTCTGATTCAACATACGGATGCATGTCTCCGAGGGGACAGCTCCTGTCAGTTGACAAGTATTGTATTGCACAGTGATCAAGTGCATGGAAGTATCACACACACAATCTGTTTGGTCACTCACCTCCAACAGGTCAATACAAATCACTAAAACCACAGTGTACTGCAGTAGAGAGAGTAGAAACAGGATGCCATAGTATACAGGCTGGCAGCCCACAGGAGAATACCTTAATAACTACAGGAAGGGCTTTCTCTTCTGGAAAGAATGTCATCGACCCCCAGCTGAGGGGTCCATTAGCTTTTTAACAACTCAAATCGAAGCCAAACGAAAACACAGACTACTTTTTCTTCGGAGGAGAAACAAAACATTTAGTTTTTTGTGAAGAGAGGCTTTGTTTCAGATGAAAGGGTGCCTCTGTTTGCTGAGATACTAGAGCAAACAGAAGAAGTGTAGCGAAACATAATTTGTAAGGTTTTTTTTATTTTTGCTGTTCACAGGGGGGAATAAGGCCTTCTTTGTCACCGCAGTGACACTGATCATTTGTGTCCACAAGCACCCATGCCAAGTTTTGAGAGATACCGCCACTCCATATCAACAGAACCAAAGGATGGGAAAAGAACCGTATGTGAGCTTCACGTGTGTATTATAATATTTCTGAATGAAGCTGCTTTGATTAACATAAAAAAGATAACACAATTACATTTATGCTTGATAATCATAAAAACATAAAAAACCTGCACTTGTCACATGATAATCATGCTGAAGTGTGTTGAAATGTAGAATGGAATGCTTCATTCTCTCAAATGGTAGATAGAGCAAGGCAGAAGAGATTGAGCTAAAAGAGGCAGGCAGAGATACAAACAGAGAGAGAAAGAAAAAGACAGGGAGAGGACTGAGTCCTGCATACAATACTTATTTCCTTTGGTAGGTGCATTCTTCCAGGGGCATTGCATTGGTGTATATTCAGAAGTCTTGTTAGGGGTGTATTAAAATGGGTCAGTGTCCACCAGGTCAGGTGCTCCCCTCGATACCTCCTCCTCCCTCTCTCTCCCTCCATCTCTCCTGCTCTCCATCTCCCTGACAGCCAAGTCAAGAGCTGCACAGTGAACACACAGAGCTGTGCTTAATCTCTCTAAGGGCACCTGCTATTTCAGAGCACAAAGCTATCAATAGCAGGAGTGGTCCTGGCTACGTGTCAGCAGTGTGGTTCATGCCTGGATCGAACCCTCGACCTTCACCATGTCGCAACAGCTCACAACTGGAGACACAAATAGACCCCTTTGCAAAACGCCCTGGCCCCTCACTCATTGAACATGCTGTGCTCACGACCCCAGGAAATTACATTTCACTTAATGGACACTCTTATCAAGAGCCACTTACATAGCTCACAGTTTTTACATGTTACTCACTCATATATCTGGATATTTTTGTTGAGGCAGACCAGTTTTAAGTACCTTGCCCAAGGGTACACCAGCAGTGGTCCACCTGGGAATCAGACTGGCAACCTTGGTTTACATGTTCTGCTCCTTACCACTGTACCAGCTCAGCCACATCTGCACGCTGGCCTACCCCAGACATTGAAATAATAACAACTAGTAACTCTTCTTCTTATGGATTAAGGCAGTACTGCACAGTACGGTATAAATGACACTTGACAAAAACCTGTTGAGACCATCAGAACGCTGAAACTCCCACGGAACCAAAGGTGTGTTTTCGGCCTCAGCTAAACGGTATTTCATGATGACATGGCCAATGCTATAGGTCTCTTCCCTTCTACTGGTTTTCAGGAATCTCCATTCCAGCACGCGAGGACTTGAATCACTGATCTCCATGACATACAATGTGAAAGGTTTCAATACTTTAAGTGGCTCATGGTAAATATGGCAAAAAACCACAGCTACGACAAGCCTTTACACTTATACACTAATGTGCTTTTGCGACCCCTGTGGATCTCTGTGAAGGTTAAAGCCGTGTGTGGTGGCCGGTGCCTCGTGTTTGCCTGTGATGTCACTCTGCAGGGAGATGAGCAGAGATAAGGACACGGCAATGTAATCCTGCTGGTCATGTGACCACTGCCACCACTGCCACCACACACACAGACACACACACACACACACAGACACACACACACACACACACACACACACACACAAGGCCTTGTCCAGTCCCCCTCCCCAACTGTGAGTCATTGTCACGTGAAGGGAACTCAATCCCCTCCCCCCAGGGAGCTGTGCGACACCTGAGACACCTGGACACGGAGGTCAACAGCGCAGCTAATCCAGACCGCGATGGAGGCAGCAAAGCCTACGTGCAGACAGCGCACCTCCCAGAGTATATCCACTGGCTTGTGCAGTATGTGCCCCTGTATGCATCTGCCATTTAATGCCACTGAATGAAAGATAAAAAAACACAAAACACACACACAACCACACACCCACACACACTCACACACACACTCTCTCTCTCTCACTCACACACACACACACACACACATACACACAAACTATATATATGGGAGTGTATTGCACTGTTTGGCTTGTGTCCCATGCTTCAGAGTGGATGTTCCCAGTATGTTAATGTGCTAATGGAAGGGACTGGAATGAGTTGGCTGAGGCAGGATTGGAGTTGTTGGTTCCTCAGTTGTCTGGATAAAGCCCCAGGCATTTCCCATACCTCTTTCATTGTACAAGACGATGCGAATATGTGGCCAACCTTAGCATTCAATGCCTCTCTTGAAATCCTACATTCAGTCTGAGGGATGTAACAGTAGCTTAGCAACATCCTAATGTCACTGCAGTATGCTGGACGGAACATGTGCTTATGAGGCCAACTGTGTGTACACTGCTTCAGAGAGAGATTTGGAAGGCACAAGGTAAGCACATGCTCATTGTGGTGTGTTCCTGGCACACTGGCTTTATACAGGTGTAAAACAAAAGGCTGTACGTTTCTGAGAAAATGGAGAGGCACCGTACTTAAAGTATCTGCAAATTGCTGTGCAATAATTATCACATCATTTGTTATTCTTATGTGAGACATGGGTATGATTGATGCCTCTGAGGTGAGCTGAGGTGAGCTTCACTTGGTGTGTGTGTGTGTGTGTGTGTGTGTGTGGTTAGAACAAGGAGGAGCAAGGGCTAAGGGATGGAGACAACATCTACCACTAACATCTCACCTCTCCATACCAATAACACTAAAGCCATTGGGGGGGCTCCCCCACCTCAACACCACCACCATTCCACCTCACTCACCTCAACACCGGGTACATGTACCATGCACCAAAGGAGGAAATATTCCTTCACTTATCCTGTTCAGGATGCGTTTGTTCTCTTTTACATTTCTAAGCTGGAGTTTGTTTGCAGCTGAGTCTTATGGAAATATGACTCTGCACCATGCAACCTGACTCCCTGCTGGCAGCTGCACAGGCAGGCAGTGCCAGGTCTCTATGGAGCCTCAGTGGCACCTCTGTGCCTCCTTGTTAAAGGGTGAGTCACATGGACGTAAAAGTAAACCTGAGGTAGATGGGAACACCAATAAGACAATGCACAGTCCATCCTTGGCACTGAAATAAATGTGTCCCCCTGTCCCTGCCAACACGTTGAAAGCTGATACCTACAGTTTTACAGCGAGGGATTGTCTGGATCTAATAACTCCAACGGCCCTGCAGACACCTCTATACCATGCTGTCATGGTTTCTGTTTGGGGGTGCAGTGCAATGGAGTGCCATTTACGAACACTGGTAATGTGCTGATCACACTCATGCATTCCAATGGATGGGAACAGTCCAGAGACTGTTTTTACACAGGCAGTGTTGTCTGTCAAATTGAACCAGTTAATGTTGCAGGTGACCTGCTGAATATAAAACACGAAGTCAAGATTTGTTCTCAAAATACAGCTTTTCTATAAAGGCTTCTCTTGTTTTTTTCATTATTTTATTTAGCACAGAAGATTAGAGAAGGGAACAACTCTACATTTCTATCCAGGATCCTTTCTAGACCTGGTCTAACCCTTTCTTGACCAGGTCTGATTTCGGTCCACATGCCAAACCACTTCTGTGCAGCAGAAAAAAGGCGTTCAAAGTTATTGTGTGAGTGGAAATGAAATTTTCGTTTCTTATAACATATATTAACAATTTTTTTTAAAAGAAAAGGAGTCGGGTAGAGAGGTGTTTAAAAAATTCTTCTCCAGAAAAAGAATGAAGTCAGCACTGTTCTGGAGCACTGGCACACTAAGCCCATTGGGAGAAACCTTGATTCTTGATGCGAAAGCTCGCCTCATTCAATATGTCAAATTATGAAAACACCGCTCCTCTGTTCCACTGGAGCAGCACATAGGGGCAAAAAGCATCTGTCGTCCCACATTAGACTGCAGCCATTGGCTTTGTAAAGGCACTGAGTGGTGGAGGAGGGGTTTATGACTGTGTGGGCGCAGTGCCCGTTAGCAGAGGGGCCAGGCCGGCCAGGTCAGTTTGGCCAGGTCACTGTGGACCCACTCTACCCACGCACCAACCCTCCCCTCCCCCAATGCATGGGTGAGAATATGGAAGCCATGGGGAAAAACCTTAAAACTAGCTGAGGATAGCATTTCAAAAAAATCAAAGAAAGAAACACACAGTGGCTACTGTTCCCCTAAATGATTCTGCAGTTCAGAAGAGTTCTGGACAAAGGCACAAAGTAGGTGACAAGATACACAAGAAAAAACAAAATATAAAATACATGTATAAAAATGTAATAAGATGACCACAAATTTTGGGAATTCATCTAGAGAGAAAAAAGGATGGAGAGGGGAGTGATCTCTCAGTTATCCAGGAGGGGGTTAGCTGAATGTTGAGAAGCTAGTCAGACCTGTAGCAACCAGAATTCCCCTCCTTGCAGTCTATAAAGAGTGGAACACTAGTGTGTGATGGCTGAAGATCTCTTCAGAAACATACACTGGTGACAGATGTTAATGATGCTGTGCTTGATTCCAGATGGGCATTTCCTGGAAAAATGCTGTAATGTTCCTGATGCTGCATAGAGGTCTCAGGCAATTGCTCTCTGCTGCCATGTATTTCCTGCCTAAGGACACCCAGCGACTTGCAGTTGACAATTTTGCATCTGTATACAATTTACATAACTGCAAACTTACAGAGTACAGCCACATGTCTCAGAATGTCAATAATTTCTCCTGAAGGGACAAAAAATAGATTCTGGGGATGATAATGATGCTTCATTCTTTTTATACATCAGAATTTAGAATTCAGATCAGAATTTACAATGTTTAACAACAAAATTTAATATGCAATCATAATTTAAGACAAAAGATCGATATTAAAATCTAAACTTTGCATTATTCTGCATCAGAAAAAAGAGTTTGGTGTGTGGATTGTAAATACAACATTTCTCAGTGCCAGATAAGCCTCTTAAAACCTACTGTGAAAAATGTGTGTGCCGTGCTAGGCTTCACTAAACTTAAATAAGTCCATTTGGAGACTTTTAAAAAGCTTGACCTAAAGATCGGTGTCACACTCTGCTAATGCTGTAATGCGTAATACTCCTACTCATTTCTCTCAGCTCTCAACACCACTACGAACACGTGCCTTTGTATCAGCTTTAAAAATAATGCGGACCTACAGCTTTTTACATGCAAATGTATTTATCTCTAGTAACCTAGTAAGCATAGGTATTAGTTTTACTTGCTATCAATTGCCAGGGCTCACTTGAAGTAAGTATCTAATAACTTATTAATAAATAAACAGTTTAACCTACTCTATGAATCAGCTATTTAGCTGAAAGCTTCAAGCAGGAGGTCCAGTGAGCAAAACCGAGACTTGTTAAAATTGCTCATTCATGTCATGTTTGTCTTGGTCACCGCCTTCCTCATTCGTTTTCTGAGTTCCCACTTTGCTGATGAGGGGGTGATGTACCGCTGAGATCGGCTGTAGCTGTTATAAACACACACAGCAGAGGGAGGAGAGGAGAGGAGAGGAGAGGAGAGGCAGGCAGCTGGAGTGTGCCGCAGTGCTGGGGAAGGACGGCGTGTCTCTGAGGTGGTCCGGCGGATGGCTCAGGATCAGGCTGGTATGGGCCAGGTTCTTGGGGGGGGGAGGGGTGGCTGTGGCGTCGGTATGGGGATGTGTGCGCTTAGACACGTCCCTCTCGTTAATTCGCAAGAGACAGGCACATGCTCAGTCTCCACCCCCTCACTCTTTCTCTCTGCCTCTCTCGCTTTCTCTCTGTCTCCTCTCTCTCTTTCTCAATTCAGTTTCAGCTCAATTGTTGCACTCCATTGGCAGGACAATCCACTGCAGTGTTGCCATGGCAGAAAGTAATGTGTTAGCTCAAATAAAAGGCAATGTAAAACATGAATGTACATATGCATATGTACAGATCTCTCTCTCTCCATCTCTCTTGCCCCACCACCCCTCTTATATAGTTGGTGTCTATTTGTGTCCGTGTGTGTGTGTGTGTGTGTGTGTACGTGTGCACTTGTGTGTAGTATACCTACATATTGTAAAGAAAGAAGTTGGTCTGAAAAATATCCAAGCTAAGAAAATCCCCTTTTATGTGTTCAATAATAAATAAAGAAAAAGAAAAAAGCTTCAAAAATGAAAGAAAAAAAAAACCCTGACAAAATGCCAGTAGCTCAGCTGGATGGAAAAAGTGTTTCAGACCTGCGCCTCATGACCAAGGGCTTGTTAGACAGCGGGGTGGTGTTTCGGATTTCCCGTCAGATGCATTACAGTCTTACTTGCTGGGCCAGACCGCTACATAACAGCGCACATAGTAACAGCTGCCGTAGAGCTCCTGTCTGCTCAGTCTGCTGCGAGACGAATTTGTAAGAAGCCCTGCAATGACTCACCCCTCAGGAGGCTGCCTTTTTGAAATACCTGCTGCAAAAAGGGTGCACCATATCTCTTCCTCATTCTTGTAAAAAAAACAAAAAAAAAAGAAAACAAAAAAAATGGTCAGCTACTGTTCCAAGTCATACCTGGAGAAATTGATTTCTGAATGATTTATGGCCGTCGTGATAAAAGTCATCTCAAAGCTTATGGCTAAAAGAGGTTCACCTTGTGAATCTCAAGACCAAGTCTTGGTGGCTGTGGCTTCATTGGCCACTTTTCTGATTGTGTGTGTGTTTCTCCCTAGATTCAGCATCAGACCAATGGGACCCACCCCCAGCAAAGCCCCACCTCTTTTCTCTACCTTGTAAACAAGCAGACAAATGCCGACCACTTTAGTTCCCTCACGGCTCTCAATAGTGAGATGGGGTTCAGTTAGTTACGTGGGAACCCACTCCCTCCCTCTGCTCAACCACAGCCTGGAGCTTCTCTGGCTCGAAGTGGGTTTGAAGGCTGAGCAACCGAAATTGCTCTGCTGTCTGTGTCCCAGCTCTGTGTGGATGTATCACAGCAGGGCGATGTGTAACCTGAGCTGGACGGGCAGCCATCCTCCTGGGTGCCATGCCAATGTTGACTTGGGCAGAGCTACTGCTTATCCTGTCACCTCAATCCTCAGCAGATGAGCAACCCAACGCCTTCCGTGGAGGCTCTTCCATGCTGGACTAATGAACATATTAGGGCCTTAACATATAGACCACTTACACCGTACAAACCAGCATTCAGTCACTGAGACCAGGATGGCATGCATCAGAGAGGCTACAAACTGTTCAGCTACACACTGACAACCTAATTCTGCCATAAATTAAGTAAAGCTTTTTCAGCTGAATGCAAAGAGAAAAGGCACTTGGAAAGGAATACCAAGTTAGAGAGAGGGAGGCTGCGTGCTCTCACTCAGGCAACATGAAACCCTTAGTCATTGATTCACAATGCCTGTGTCTTCATCAGGGTGTTGGTTTTTGGGCTTTAATTTAATTTGCTTCCATGGGTCTAGTCTGTCTTTGAACATTCCAGACTCACACATGAAAGAAGAGCAGAAGAGCAGAAAAATGCTGACCATGTTTCAGAGGCCAAAAACAAACCTGCTGAACCGTGAATTACATTTTTACACTCTCTGACCCTCAGGGCATTGATGTTTTAAGGTATGTGTTTTGACTGTAATTATACAGAACCACTAAAAGTCATGAGGTTAGTGGCCTGCTGTATGTATGTGTGTCTCTCTGTACACCTGTTTGGAGACGCCAGCCACACACTTTCCCTGCCCAGACCTGTTTCCTAGATAGGGAGCCTCCCAGCCTGTGGCCGTGGTGACGGTCACCAGGGACAACGCATTGGCGCATGCACTGGGAAATTATTCATGATTTTATGCTCTGGCTTTTTGTCATGTCATGGTGTTGTGACCCTCATTTTATAGAGGCTGCATTCCTACAGAAGGCATGGATTTCCATAAAATAAATATTTTGCACTATATTTTGTAAAACAGTAAAATTCACTTAAAGATCTACTTAAATATTTGAAACTGGCCTCCTCTAGGAATGAGTTAGCATTTGTTTTAATTAAAAAAATTGTTTTTTTTCATGTGAGGAAAGCGAAACTTTTTCAGTGAAACTTGTGAGGTGGTGTGATGATGCTGAGTCAGTTTGAGTGAAAACAGTCCTCCTCCTAAGTGATACAAAGTGATTAGCATCTCTTTGGAGGTAGTGATGTCATTGCTTCCTCAGAAGACAAAACAAAAAACCAGACTTTATGAAAATGATGTAGGAATCAACCTAGTTGGACAGAGTCATTCCTTTGTATAACTGCTGAATATATTCAACTGAAAGAATCATATTACAATCTATATTTTTGCTGAAATGAAAATGAAAATGTGATTTACGTAGATTGAATCTGAACCATGTTTCATACATGTATAACATTCAATTCGTTTTCATCTTTAATCAACTTAATTCAATCCTTATTGAAAAGGACTTGTTGACAAGGAGCACTTAGTTAAACATGTATGCGTTTCTCCTGCTTACCCAGCTCGCTAGACATCCTAATAGACATGTAATAGACATCCTATTCTAAGTTGACATACATGATTAAACAAAGATTTAATCAACAAAAGAAATAATTGATTTAATTATTTATTCATAAATAAGCTCTAGTAATTTATTCATAAATAAGCTCTATGGATAACTGAATTATTTATAGAGCTCTGGCCCTGGGAGAATCTCTTGTTGCTCTCCACTAACTTCCACTATTGTTACAGTCACTTTCTTGTTGCTGGACTTCGGTGTGTTTATTGTGATCCGCAGTGGCCTACATCTAAGTAATCTGTGATCTTAATCTCATTGTGTAAAATTAAGTTACGTAAAATGCTTCGGCATGGTCCCGGGAAACAGCTCAAAGTGTGTTTATGTGTTATTCAAATCTGTTCTCACTGCTCTTTTATTCCTTAAATCAGCTTATTGAGCCTGGAATGGGTCATTTCAGGTGTAACATACCTTGGGAATACACCCTCAGAATGCAGCCTGTATTCATTAAAAATTGGACGTCTCAAACAGAACTGGCAAAAATAACTGGTGGTGCAGCTGCATTGTTGATGAGCATTAGATTACATTCAGGAAACAACAACCCCTGTGTATGTGTATAACTATTTTAATTCAGTCTATTCTGATTGTGAATTATGGTATGATTATATTAACTGTGTCAATGTGTTCTGGTCCCCCTATGGACATTTCTGCATTGAACTTCACTCTTGTAACACAACCTGTTTCCTTTGGCTGTGAGGAGGTTTTTGTGGAACATGCTCAGTAAGTAAATCATATTTCTACTTGTTCAGTAATAAAACTGGGTTGGTAGTGGGCTACCCCTGAGCTCAGGAGAGTGTTAGTTAAACTCCGACAGGTGTTCGGTTTGGTCTTGAACAGAACCTATGAAGGGAAGTGGCAGGCCATGAGCGAGAAACAGACAAACCAGAGAATTTACCTTTGAACTGATAATCTCCCTGCTCGTGATGTTTTTTTGGTATTAAGAAGCCCATCAATTCATGTAAGTATTCCTCACCATCAGCTGATTCCTGTTTTACTTTATTGAGTTAAATGCAATAGTATTACCCTTGTGTGCATTCATGTAAAATCATTATAACAAAGGGGATCGAGTTACATTAGGTAATTCTCATCTTATCAAAGCGTTACAGAGAGTTTTGATGACAATTTCCCGTAAAGTGCACTAAGGTGATTCCATCACATTAGATGCAATCTAATAAAAAGGAATCATCTGCTAATGGGTGATCCTTATTTGAACTAGCATGCATGTTATTCATGCTAAAGCATCAGGATAATTACAAAATAAATGTAAGCTTTCTGTCTCTGCTAACTGCAGCTCATCGGCCACCACTTACAGAGAGTTTATAGGCACCATTAAAAAACTATTAGCAACCTGTAATTGAAACTATAGCTGTGTGTTGTGTTGATGTCTTTGCTATAACGTTTGTAAGTCCTGGCTCCAACAGACATGGATTTTTACGAGTGCAGTCCAATGCTTGCTACTTTAAACACTGGGATGGTCCACAGACAACTGTACTGCACTGTGCTGTGCCTCTTTAAGAAACACAAACAAGAGAAGTTGAGGCGATCTGACCTACTTTCAGGTCCATCCCCTACAATATGCAGCTCCACGTCTCTCCCTCTCCTCCTACGCCTGCACCCCCTCGTTCCCTGCTTACACTGCAGGAAAGCCAACCCTCAACCCCCCCCCCCCCCCCCCCCCCCCCCCCACTCCCCCAAGGAGCAGGGCCCATCAGCTGATTTCACTGTAATGCTATACCATTCCTCACACCCCCTTGTAAACACACCTGGACTCACACAAGTTAAAATGTATATTACAAACCTCCCAACAGAAGTGAGCCAGGAGCCAATCAGCTCCAGGGTTAAAGATGTGGTGAACACTCCCAGATTATATGTTACTCTGCACTGGAAGCAACTGGGGGGATTGATGATGAGATGAACCTGACTCTGGCCTCTTTCATGAGGGCCACTCTGTAGAAATGCATGCTGTGTTCAGATTAGCTGTGGCCTGCAGTGGTTCCACGCCAGAATAAGAGATCTTTGTGCTCTGTGCGTATGAGAGCTGCTGGAAAAGGATAATTATGTGATTCATTTCATCCGTGAAAATCCCAAGGACAACCAGGGCAAAGACCAAAACGAGAACAACATAAACATTTGATATGTCGGTTCATGTATGGTTTCATCATAATTAGAGTTAAAATTTCAACATTACCAAGAAGCAAAATCAGATTTCAAGAATAAAGCTAAAGCATGAGAATGCCTGCAGGCTAATTATAGCACAGGTTCTGCATGGCAAACAAACAATATGCCTAATCTAATTAACTAACAGCAATGACGAATAAGTGTTAGAGGCAGATGCAAAGATTGTAAAATTAATCTACCACTCATAACAATGTGCAAAACAACCACATGGCGCTATGACATCCTGCACTGAAAGCATAATTTTTAATGAGCAATGGTGGTAACTCTAAATGTGAGTTTACAGCTGATTGTGAACATGACCATTTAAAGCCCGCTAACTGTGAATGGCTTTGGAGGTGAATTGGCCGTACTGACTCTTTGTAGCGTCAGTGGCTTGGAATGGAAGAAACAATGCGCCAGAGCTCCTTAGTTAGCACACTGAGAGGGCAGGTAGTTTCCTGCTATGGAAATGTCATTCCTGAAACGTTCATCTCGATAAATCCCAAACAGCCACTCAGCTGTGACAGCTTATTGTGCACAGAACGAGAACAGCACAATCAGCGTTTCCTTGCAATAAACACACAACACACTCAAAATGCGATCAATATTTCTGTGATGACACGGAGCATGTGAACTGTTTTTATGCTGAAAAAAGAAACTTGCATGTTGCTTTTCTTCATAATTTTGGAAACTGGAAATTACAGAGCTGCAGCAGAATGTTGGCATCCTAGTAAAAATATTTAGCTCTAGTTCTGTGGCACAACCACATTTCTAAATAAGTTTGGTGATTTAAATATTATATTTCAACTTCCCTTTTTTCAAAAAATGACAGATTGAACAGGAAGAAGGTCTTCACAGGTGGTGCAGAACAAATTTACATCAGCCAGACTCATCGATTAAGAGGTAATAATCGTCCATCTCCTTCAGGTCGGAGTCCGAAATGTGCCTGGATATTTCATGCTTGTGATATGAATGTTGCTAATAAGAGAACTGGAATCCAAAGCATTGCCTGAACGGATGGTTAAAAGTGTCTGCCTTAAGAAAGACAAATGGTTTACATCAGCATGGCTCCTCTGTCCTGGTGTGGCCTGTAAACCGGGCATGCCCAAGAGAGGCACAAAAGCCGTATTTATTGCTTTGCCTGGATGTCTAACTCAAATAAACCATGCTCAAAGCACACAAACACTGTGACGCTGCAAAGCCTCGAAGCTCAACATGAGGACTTACGTCATATGTGCAGTGTATGCAGGTTTACACTGACCTCACTTTACAGCCAGTGTTACATTCATGTTCTGCCCTGGATGTTTAAATTGTTTGCTGCTGTGTAAACGCTGAGTAAAACCAGCCACATGCTGCTATGATTACGTAACTAACACAACATGCATAGCTAGGAATCTGCTTCGCAAAAGGGGGATATTACGTAAGGCAGCACCCTCATAACACCACCCTCCCAAGAAATCCGACAATATGTAAATTGCGTTGTACTGTTTCCTTGACCCTATATCTGTTTGGAAACCACACCCTGACGTCTTCATCATAGATGTCTTAGAAAGATCATCCTGCACAGCATGGCCTCGACCTCCTCAAAGTTAGCCGATACTGCGCCGCCGATTGCTGCAGCTAGAGTTAAAGTGTGTCATGGACAGTGTGCTGCTTCCCCCTAGTGGACAAGAAGTGCAACTTATCTTTTCCAAGGTCAGAGAAAGAAAGGGCCGCTCAGCGGATAACAGTGAATCTGAAAGAGGAGGCTTGTGGGTAAATTCTCTATCACTGTTTGAAACACACAAACTGGTTTATGGCAAATAGAAAGGCAGACTTCTGCTTATTGGTTCAGAATGGTTTTGAATGAGTTATCAGAGATACACTACACCATATGTGTGTATTCTACCAAATACCCAGCAACAGCTGTGTAAAACTTACTAGCAATCTAATGCAGTCTCTCAGAGTTACATATGTTTGTGTTGGAGGTGGGAGTTACACTCCAAGGGTAAAACAGTCAGGGCAAGTGTAAATGTGGGGACAGATCTGCTAAGGGTGAAAGGAACGGTCATATATGGCAGCCAGAGAAAAGCTGGCCCACTGGCGTGAGACCAGAGACACCACGCACACCTTGTTATTGAATTATCCCAAAAAGAGCCCCGCCATCCTCTCCCTTCACAGACATTGTCATGGCAACCAATGTGCATTTCTGCAGCTGATGAACTGTGTTCCTGACCAGCAAACTGCATGTTTGAAGCTCAGATGGGGCGCTTCCACTCCGGGCTGCAGCTACACGTTTAAATGGAAATTGTTTCAGTTAAAGCCCAGCTCTGCAGGAATGGAAAATATTTTTAAAAGCCAAGTTATGAAAGTTACCCTGGGTAAGGGGCTCTGCCAATCAAATAAAGATACTTCCATATTAGTCAACAACGTACATAAGATGTGACAATTTGTGAATGAGCAAAAAAACTTCACGTTTTCAGTTATGCACCAAATACAAATGAACATAAAATGCATGTGTTACTTTGGCGTAAAGAGAGTGTTACAGCACTATCAATCAAGTTCAAAGCAAACTGAACATAAAACAGTGAATGAGCAGTGAATGACAGGGACGCCTGGACACCTGGAGCCTACTCTCCTCTGGATTTGCCAGTGAGAGCCAATAATCTGCATAACTGCATTAGACCAGCTCAGCAAAAACAACCAGACACTGATCTGCCCTGGGCCCTGCTAACAAATTATATTCAATTACAGCTGGGGCATACTGGTCATCTGACATTCACTTCATAAGATGTTAAGGATCAACAGACTGTTTCCATTACCTTGTGAAAATAGGTACCTGCAATGAGATAACTCTTTCTCACGGTTCTGACCAGTGAGTATTGCATGAAATGCTGCTGATATTGTAGGGACTAAAATAAATGTTACAGCTACGCAACATATTGGTTGTCTAGGGTGGTGAGATGTTCCAATATTTTTTGGATAACTAAACACGATTCACACAGAGATATAAATATTGGGGGATAATTTCAGAAGAATGAATGAACAAATAAAATCATGTTAGTATCTAATTTACATCACCATCTATGAAAATTCAATCATATCAGTCATATATCTAATTATGCAAATACAAAACTGGACATATGTTCTCACATTTAGATTGAAGTGAATGCAATTTATCAATACAGGTAACTGAATCCATGCAATAGAACTTTTCCTGCAGGCTACGTTGGATGAATGCCAGTGTGCAGTGTGTACTTAACATGACTAAGGCAACAAGCTCTTTTTTATTGCTGTATTAAATCTATGAAATGTGACAGCGGAAGGTTGCTTTCCAGGGGTCATGCAGCTGATCCTTGTGCTCAAGAGGTCAAGCACGAACTCTTGACCCCTTGAGCACATCTGTTAAGTACAATATAATCCCTAGTGTTGTCACAATTCCACTGATAGGCTGAGGAACATGCTGCTTCCCTCTTTCTGGTGCTGACAGTGGGGTGGTATCAAATTATTATATTGTCAGTTCCTTTACCCCAGGCAAATGGAAAAACACATGAGATACCAGTGGCATTGCCCTTGAGTCCAGGCTTCTGAGAGACTTCCTCCCAGAGGAGATCTCCTTGCTTGTCAGCACAGTCACTCATATCACAAGTACCCTTGTAGAGGTAAACAGCAGGAACTCCCTGCCCATCCATCTCCAAACACACAGAAACATTCCCCCAGGAGAGGTTGTTCGTGTTCCAGTAGCCATTCAGGATCAACTGGACTCCAGCCCCAGGGAAAGGTTACTGTCTTGGGGAGCCCTCAGGAGTGACATCACTTCCTGTACTCTGCAGGACCCTCATCTCATTGGCCGCTCAGCACCACCTCTGCCCTGGGCACCTCTCGCAGCCCCCCGCCAAGGTACCTTCACACCTGACACACATCAGCCAGGTGCAGCAGCACTGCCCACAGCAACTGCTTCTCTCTCTCTCATGGCAAGAAATGAGCGGCGTTTTGCAAACACTGTGCTAGCGTCCCACTGACATGCATCCGTTGTGCAGCAGGCTCTTTTTTACTCTCTGACGCAGTGGCATCGTTAGATCTGATCATTCGGGGCTATAGCCCCGAATATTTTAAGCCTAGCCCCGAATATTTCCGCCGTGAAAAGGTGGTGTTTATAGCAAAACAACAGATGAACTGTGTAACTTGACTCGCAGCATCCAAAGGTGTGATAATATTTATTTATTACAAAGGTAGATATAACCTCCCCAACCTACAGATGCCGATCTCCCTTCAGAAAAAAAGACAAGCCCCAGGCAAACTTGACCCTGATATTTTTTTTCAATAGCTAGAAACGCCCCTGCTCTGACTCATGCTTTCTCACTGATGAGGGTATTGCAGGCAGCAGTGTGGAATATGGGAAAGAAACAGGCGTCATGGCCCAAAAACATCTGGGTTCATTTCCTAGGTGGGGCACTGCTATTGTACCCTTGGGATATTTTGGAGTAAATACCCAGCCGTATAAATGAATAATATAAAAATTGTAGGTAATGTAAGCCACTAAGGATAAATGCATTCACTAAGCTTAATGTAATGCAACACATTATAGCTCAGCTCAGGAAGGTTCTGTAGACACAAAGGCTGTGTTGACCTGGACCTGTCATATCAGGGTTATCACAGGGTGGGCATGTGTCGGGGTTGGGATTATTGGGATCAATAAGGATCAGACAGCCCCAGGTGTCTTACTGAGTGCTGGGAGTTAACTACAGGTCACCCTGCAAAACTAAATAGGTTTGTCAGCGGACAGCCCTGTCTGCATTGATTTCTTTTTCTGGCCTCCAGTGTGTAAACCTACATTAGTATAGGCCAGAAAGGGCTAACCTGTAGAAACTAAGCCTCAGATGTAAGACACCAGATAAAAAAGCAGATATTTTGCGAAGCCAAAAGCAGGCCCCAAGTGGAGGGCTTTTCCAGCCGTTTTGAAAGGGGATAGGCTGTATGCTACTTACTACTGCTTTTATACCTACACCTGTCCTCTGTCCCACAGCAGGGTCTCCACAATCAGATATCAGGCTACAGCAATGGGGATGATGGCAAGCACTTAATTTATCCTTAATTCTTACATTTATAAATGGAATTAGCTTTACTTCCCTGCCCCAGTTGAGCTCAGTTTCATAGCTGATCAAAAGGATGATCAGTACAATTTAAGCAGAAAAGCTATGAGCAGATCAGGGAACTCATTACTTTACTGCCAGAGGGGCGAAATTAAGTTTAGGTTTATTAAGTTTATTACACAAGATTCCAATCATAGGATCTCATGGCTGACAGATGTCCTCTGTTGATATTAACAGACCTTTGGATCTTTCACTCTTACTCGATCAACCTTTTCTTTAAAGCAAATGGCTTCCAGTTAGCATGTATCCATGACCTCAAGGGTACAGCAAGACATTTTAATGTGTATCTTATGCCATGTTTTCAAATGATGATGCAGGCACAGAAAGTTCCACTGAGCTTGAAAACTATGATTTCTCTGAGGTTTTACTAAATTGGGTTGGGGGTATGCAATCTAACCACTGTGGTGTTTCCCTATTATCTCTGAATGATACTATTTTATACTAAAATTTGGAACACACACAATCACATCTTTAAAAATAGAGATAGATCAATCCGATCTTTCAATTCACAAGTTAATGTCATTGATATTTCTGATATTCATGGTCAGTATTCAGCTATTAGCATAAACCTTTCACTTCCTTGTGCTAAACTTGCAATTGTTCAGTCCATACAATGTAAGATCAATCAATTTGAATCTGTGACCTTAAGTGTCTTTTGGAAAAAAAAAACAAGACTTTGCTGCTAGTGTACCAAATCAGACTCACAAATTTTTGCAGAATTTTGACTTTTATGAATTATGTAAACATATGTTAGCTTGCATTGTGCTTTCCTACAGCATACTTCTTAATAAAAGAAATACTATCTTACTTACATACTATCTTTTTCAAATGTATGTGGAAAAAAATTAATGCAACTGGCTAAACAGTTTAGTAGATAGTATAAACTTTTTTCTAGCACTGTTCGCAATTGCATTGATCCAAGGCTGTCAATGCTACAGCCACATCATGGGTTGTTTTCTGTGGGGTTTAATTGAATGTAATTGACAGCAGCCAGGTCTTTTTAATGTGATGCACAGTACAACATTGTTCATATGCGCTTTTCAGAAAGACAAAAGTAATCCAGGGGTCGGCTAATTTCAGACATCTTAAAGGATTATGCAGTGCACATGTTTAATGTCAGCCACGTCCTGCATGTCCACCACAGTACCCCATAGAATAATGAGATTATTCCATCTGCACGTAACCCTCGCAGTGCGTTTCCATCGTCACACTCGGTGGAGACAGTCCTTCTGCACTGCTGAGAGTCTGTTTCATGGCCACTTCCCTGCGAATCTCGTTCCCTTTATCATGGGACTACTCTGTCCAGACACAACTGATAAATTCAAATAACAGCTACTGTATATAGCCTGTGGAAGTCATAAAAAGCAAGCCTCATCTACACACCAACAGCCTACTCTTGAAGAATAGATTTTTAAAAACATTCATCTCAAACTAAGAGAGACAGTGAAGAGCCCAAAATACCTTGTGTCACAGAAGCAAAGAGAAGACATTGTATCATTAAGTAGAAGTTGGTCCCCCTGGGAATTTGAAAATAGCACGGACTCCCCCCCCAGTGCTGATGAGTGATAATGACAGCTGTCCCACCAGGCTGAGTCAGGGTCTGTCATTACCTGAGGAGCACCCGCGTCCTTACCTTTGTGTCACCGGACCCCCTCACCAAGCTGGTGGTCTCTGTAGGGGCGTCCTGGGGCGGCTTGCCTGGGTCGGGGGCAGTCATGGTGCTGGAGGAAGAGGCCGAATGTTCAGGAGACAGGGACTAGACAGGGTGAGAACAGGGTCAGTGCTCTGAGTCTACTGAGAGGGGGGGGGGGGAGGAGGGAGGGGCTCACAGAGACAAAGTGAGGGAGGGAGAGGGAGGAGAGAGAGTGGCAGAGAGAGAGAAAGAGAGAAAACAACAGAGAGGAAGAGGGAGAGAGAGGGAGGGATCGAGGGCAAAAACACAGGACCATACTCCCCAGCACTCTCCAAGATCATAGATACACACTCATCCTCCACCCTCTCCCATTAGAGCCAACTATTGCCTGAAGCTGTCAGCCACTGTCCAAACACTTCATCAGCCCAGTAAACCAATAACCCCAACAGCACACAGGTCTCAGCTTATTCACTCATGCCAAGCAGCTGTCACTGAACCACTGTGAGCTGCTTTGAGCTCAAGTTTATTTTTCATTACGCTTTGGTGAGCTTGTTGAATTAGCACACCTGTTGAGTGAGCTTAGAGCATTTGTTGCTGAGAGATGTTTTTCCAAAAGGTACCTAGCCTTTCTTTGTGAGTAGTATAGGGAGCATTTGGGCATATATCACTTCTACATCAGTAAACAGTAATATATAGTGTATATAAATACATACCTGGTCAGGGAAATTAGTTTGAGTGTGCTCGATACATCCAACTAAACTACATCCAACTATGTTGTGATATATACAATGGACAGAGCTGCAAGTTTTTGTGTGGAAGAAAAGAACAGCAATCAGTATATCCATGATTCAAGTGAAGCTTTATATGTATATATCCCTCTTTTAGTTTGCATATGTGGATGTGAAGTGTCATATTTTGAACATTATCGTATATTTGGTAGCACAATAAGAAATTACACCAGCCCTCATGCATGAATCATGCGTTTCTGTATATTCCGTCATGTTCATATTCTACCAGAAGATGGCGGTGTGAAGGTAGGCATGTACAGCATCACTCCTCAATCACCCTTCCTCATCATCTCATTGAATTAGGCCTGCACTCACACATTTCTCCACTGGATGTCCCTACAGTTATCATTTAACACAGTAAAGTACTACACCATCTCCTGTGGCTATACCTCAACATGCAGTAGTATTCCGCCAGCTATGTGGCAAGGCTGTATTGGACAGTATACTGCAGACCAGGCCAAACATTTCCCTCACAGCTAAATGACAGACAAAAGAGCTATTACCCTTCAATCTGACATGTGTCCTCTGGATATTGTGGGAGCAGATTTTGGGGAAAAAAAATTGACAGGGACCACAAATCATCTTTTCAACAGTGGTACAAGCCTTCCATACCATCACATTGGGAGACAGTGGTAGGTCTGCTGCAGGTTTTGAACAACAGCCCTGACCTAATAACAGAACAACAGTTGATACAATTATCAGTTGGCTGGGCTAAAGACCCAAGTCCGCAGATGACGATGCCAGCTGCACTGTTCCTCTGCCGCTAGGTGGTGACATCATTTAATGTAGCTAACCCTAAAGCTCTATGCTCTAAGATGCATCACTCTATGACAATAGCACTATGTTTAGATATGCCTTTATTTTTACATAGCTCAGACTTAGTAATTCATATTTTGCACTTTGGTGTCAACTTTTTATAATCACCACAAAATACATTAGTGGTTTTTATCAATAAAGCACCAGTGTTTAGTGGTTATTTTTAATCTACCCAGAAGAAAAAACACGTAAGCCAAAATATTCTTGTACTTAAAGCCACTTAAATTTCTCTGATCAATGCATTTTTACACAGCTTATTTGACTTTCAGATGAGTACCACTTTTTACTTTTGAAGGATACAATCTTTACAAAAACTGTGGTAACGCCTTGGAACAATGTTGATAATGTGTATATTTCCTGTGTGTCTAAAGGCAGTGTTAAAGTTTATCAGGTAAATTTCTGTCAAATAAACGGTCTATGGAAAATGCCTGTATGCAAGTATAGTAGCAATATAGGCGGAGCCTCCTGAATGCATTGGGTACATCAGAGAGGAACAGCCTGAAACACATTAAACCATACACAGATCACAGGCACAGTGAATGAGTCAGGTCCCTGCTCAGCCTGCCTCATTTTGCAAGGTGTGGCTGATTTAGTGTGGCCATAGCAGGGGAAGGGGGGGGGGGGGGGCTCTTTATATATGGGTACAATTCCACAGCTGATAAGGACCTGGAAGAGAGGGACAGGCCTCTGAGGATGACAGGCGAGCCATAAAGGATGACAGATTCTCCAGCCCCCAGGCCCCCTGCTGGCCCTCTGCCTGCCCCCTTTACTCCCCGCCATTGTGATGGCACAGCCTTAAAAGCCCCTGTGGAAACTCAATGAAGCTGACTTTGTGGAAAAAAGTGAAAGATTTCCAGCTAGTTTCAAGGAAATTAGTGTTTTGGATACAAAACTTGGGCAGTAAGCCTCTGCCTTGTCTCTATGTTATAAATTATTCACATTCATATTATTGTTCATATTCAAAATAAGTCCATAAATGTACAGCTGTATCAGCTGACAGAAAGTAATGATTTAAGATTGACTGTGACATTGAGTAATAAATCATAGTCATGATTTGCCTGTATTTAGCCAAGTATTTTGAATCACCATTCACTGAAGGATATAATTCATCTCAACCTGTAACAACATGTAGTCATTTTTCGCAAGAACTCTCAAAAATTATGCTGGGGGCAGGGGCGGGGGTATGACTTGATGGATTAGGAATCTGGCTACTACTTCCAACCCCTACAACATGAAAATTCCATGGAATATAATGAGCAAAATCTTTGTCTGACATCCCATCCAACCAACTTCACCTCCCACAGAACAGTGTCTTCAGCATTTATCTGGGATTTGTAATAGGCCCACAGCAAGAGGCCCAAATGATATGATCCTCCACCATCTCCACCAGCAGTGTGGTAATAATGTTCTTTCAGGAGAGCTCCCATTTCAGTTCCAGTCAAGAGAGGGTTAAAAGCTGGTATGCCTGCAGGCAAGTCCTCTTTCAGGCAAGTAAATTGCTAGAAGAAATACAGACAGCGTTGATTTTCTGACCAATGGCCCTCTCTAAAGATGACACTGCTTCTAGGAATAACATAATAGAGTTAATTATCCTGCCACTTGATGAGTAAACTGCTCTCAGACCAGTACAGCTACAGTCTGCAGATTGCCTGGAGCTCTTTGCAATGCTTTGGGAGGGAGAGTTAAGTGTTTGTCCATTGGTGGAGAAATAGGCAGGAGGCCTGTATCAGCACAGATGTGCCGAGAACAGGAAGCTATAAATTCTGCCCCAGGAAACTGGGGTGGAAGAGAGTAAAAACTGGCCTGGGCTTCCAGCTGGTCAAAACCCGTTTGATCCAAACAGTCCTGACCTGTCATCACATCCCAACATCCCCTGTTTCTCTCCAACAGATTACATGGACCTTAAACAAGAACAACAATGACGGCTGTAAATGTTAAGAGCCCGATTGGGTGGGAACCCTCTGAAATGTATTTTAAATCTTGTAATGGGAATGATTTATACCCCAATGCAGTATTATGTAAATTATGTGAAAGTGTAAATTAGTAAATTATGTAAAAGTGCACCACAACCAGAAATGATTTTCAGAACCTTTTCAGAACCAGCTGGTTTGATGGTTCTTTACCAGTTGTAGAATGCTGAGGGTATAATGTAGGCAAACACTATATAGGCAATCACCACTAATAAAACTGGGAAATTCTTTATGACACCATTGACATCCAGGTAAACTGCAATCCAGGACTTGATCATTTCCTGAGAAAGAACTATTGTGACCCGCTTCTGAGACCTCCATGGATGTTAAGTCCCGCTCAATGTCACCCTTGCCTTCTCTCACAACGTTGTGATTCCCTGCCTCAGTGAGGCTGAGCTGCAGATTACTTTTTCTCCTCCTGCTCCCCCCTGCTATAGGTCCAAAACCAGCTGCTCATCACTCCATCCCAAACTGGCCTTCCTGCCAAGGTCAAGCTTCCCCATACAAACCAGAGCCCAACTTCCTGCCTCAACTACTTCCTGCTGAAATTTGCTTCCTGTTTTTTCCCCATGGTGATCCTCTTCTTACCTCCTTCCACTGATTACAGTCCACATTTCATAAGAAAAAAACTGTTCCTGCCAGATAGACATTCTCCTTGCCACCTTCAAACACTGCATTTCTAGTCCAAAACTCACACACCTTCCATAACTATAGGTTTTCACTAGACTGTAAAAAAAAAAAACAACAAAAAACAGTTCCATTACATTATGGTCAATGGTGTAATCCGCTATCAAACTGCCTACCTGAACCCTCACTCCCAATACCCTCCACTGCCCAACTGGTATCCACTTACATCTTCTTCAGATTGCATCTGCTATATGAGCCTGTACAATAAAAAAGGAACAATATTATATTGTTACGTTTATTGTCATTTTGGGTTGTTTTGCCTTACTTGGACAGTATGCAAATGTTCTATAAATATTTTTCATGATCAATAGGTCATTGGTGCAGTCGCAGTAGAGGGAGAGGTTTCCTGTCCATATACACGCTCTCATATTAAAAAATACCACATGCTCCACCCTTGCAACCTGTTTTCCGGTCAGGTTGGCCACAACTAATTATAACCAAATTCGCTTTCCTTCTGAAAGAACACATGAAAGAAGCATGAGGAAATTATTATCCGGGAAGAAAATAACACAATCACCTCCTTCAGATCCCACTGCCACTTTCTGACCTCTTTAATTATCTCGTTACCGAGATCGCACCTGTGCGTCCAAGGCAATTATGGCCACAATCGCTTAGCAGATTTTTTTACGTTACAAAATTAAATTTAATTTACAGATCTTTTACTGCCCTGAGCTAGGCCTGAAAACAAATCGTTATTATTTCGGTCAGGCTCAAAATGAGTCAGACACTTGACAAATTAGAATTCTCTTCAGTGTTCAGCAGTACACTTATTTATGAATACTACTTTCTTAATAGTCTTTGGTGAAGGGGGCAGGTAAACCCAGGAGCTGCCATCATCTCACAGCTGCCTCACATATCCAGTAATGAGAAACGAGTGTGTGTGCTTCGGGAGGGGGGAGGGGGTGGTCTGAGCAGAGGGGCCATCCAAAATAAGATGGGGTATTGAGCAGAGATACAGACAAAGTCTCTCTTTCAGTGCCACACCTGGCAACCTACTCTGTGTTCTTGCACACATGACAGATGCCATATATTGGAAGCAGCAGTGGCTTGTAAGAGGACACATGAAAAAATTAATAAAAATACATTTCTTTAATATTCCACCTTCTCCTTACCACATAATTTGTAAATATAAAGCAGCACTGCATCCGCTTACGGCTGCCATTTTGATTTGAAATATTTGGCTAAATGGTTAGCCCCTCTTCCATGGGCAAAAGTCAGCATTTTACATTAAGCATTTCACAATGCATGGGAAAATGTCACTGTTGCTGTTATTCCAAGTAAATTAAATCTGATCTGAATTGTAAGCAATGGGCGTGTATTATATGCTTCCCCCCTGAGGTTTACTGCCTCTGATTGGAAGATATTGGAAGACATTTACATGATTGGTATCGTCAGTGAGCTTTTAAATGACACGTATGAGGTTGTTGACCCTCCCTCCTTCCTCACCTGTCAGTTGACAGGCATCATTATAATATGATTCACACAAGTTAGTCCAGAAGCTTAGGGAGGCACAGATGAACAAGAACAGACAAAACATTTCATTATTCATGCTGCCGATAATAGTCAGTGTTGCTACAGCAATAATTATGGTTGTGACAAAGGAGAAAATGCACACTAGAGTAAAGAAGGACTGTACATGCAATGCATAATTCTGCATATCCTGAAATCACATTATATTTGCACATAATTTGCTATTGCTGAATATCCTCATGGTATTATGAAAGTGAACTAAATAAAGAGCCCAATAGGAGATCAGTCCTCTCTGCCAAATGTAACACACAAAGTATTTTACTTTCATTCAAGAGAGAAAAATTATTAAGAGAAAAAGGCTTTCCGTCTGTGATGATATTTATCAATGGTGCCTTTCGCGAGATACTCCACAGTATCTCGTATCTTTTGCATAATAATCATTGCAGACCATAATGTGTGATCAGATTACTTGTCACTGTATTTATCCTTAAAGTACAGAAGAGAGTCTTGTGCCATTCACATTTACTGAAGCAGGCAGTCACAATATTCAATAGCCACGCACATTCTGAGTACATTCTGACTGAGTAGCTGTTCAAATGTAAAGTTCATGTCAACGCCACAGCTGACTTTCAGTAGACTTCAGTACTGCCGGGAATTCCCGACTCCATTCTTTCTGACTGTAAAATAAATGTTTTTCCTCTGAACACCAGCATTCCGCAGAGTTTTCACACGCAGCGCAGTGGCTCTTCTTATACATCTGTTTAGGCTGTGAGACTACATGTCCAAGGCTCTGTGATCTACAGTAATTATGCCAATCACAATTTAACATTATTGTAATTATACTAATCACTAAGAATTTGTAATTACAGTAATTCAGGAAATACACGTCTGATAGCCGATGTCTGGTGTCTGATATTTGGTTCTGGGTTTTTTTTTTGTTGCATAACCTATGTAAAGATCACTGTATGTTTATTTTAGCATTGACAGCTAACTTGTCATCTTACTTGTGAATAAAATAACAAGAAAAGTTCAAAATGCCTAAATATGAACTTTCATTATTTTTTATGGTATTGATGTTTTTATTATTTGTTAACATGTAACTGTTTGTCACCTGTTTATTTGGGCTTTGTGCTTGCGCACACTAGAGCAGAAAGGGGCTTAAAAGTAGAAAGGGGCTGCACCCCTCTCCCCTGCAGCCTGACACAGCAGTGTGTCCCAGTCAGGTGCTCAGAAAGCTGAGTCCCACAGCGTCTGACATTTCCACAGTCGTAATCGTGAAACAACCTCAGCTTGTTGCAAATGAACACATTAAACACGCCCACCCTTGAATAATTTTAAAATGTGCAAGGGTTATTTGTCAGCTTGCTTAATTTTTGTGAGGAAGCTTTCATGGATTAGTCATAAGGCAAATCCATCTTAATGTGTATTTTTAACAATTTTAAAGAAATCAAAGGGGAATACCCGCCATTCCAGGAGGTCAGCACAACCCCCAAAAAGAGGCTAACTAGCTTTCAGTGTCTTTCTCTGCATCTTGCTGCAAGGCAACATTCCAGTTTGAAGGCAGATGCCATAAAACTCCAAGAAAGGGTTAAACCCTTCTGTGTTTCCATGGAGACAATGATAGGCCTTCTGTACTACTGACCTGACACGGCCATTCTATAGGAGAACAAGAGAGGAAGGAGGGGGGAGTGTTTGAGGGGGAAGGGGAGTGCCAGAGGCACAAGGAGTCAGGCTATTGGCCAGAGAGGGTCACATGTTACCTTTTGGAATGCTAATTCGTGTTAGGATTTTTTTTTCCTCTCGCCAGCTCCTCCTCTTCTCCTGGTCTATTCCGAGACTGTCGGACAGAACAAGACCCAGAAATGGTGTGGGATAACAGGAAAGGAACAAGAAACTGAAGCCAAGGAGGGAAACGAGGCCTAGAGAGAAGGTATGGAAGCTGGCCTTGTTTCTTTACAAAAGTACACGGCTCTGTGTTTCCCAGAAGCTTGCTGCTGTGACTGTAATCCAGGCTCTGTGCGCGTGGGTACAAGTGTCTATGTGCGTAAGGCTGCATGCTTTCAGGACCTTTTGTAATGCAGGACTATTTAGTGTCTGACAGAATAATGATGCAGCTGCTTGAAGTGGGAACCTCTGGTTAATCATGTGGGACCTACCGTGGTGTTCCCCAGCCCTGTGCATAAACAAAGCCTACCTTTTTTTTTCTTTTTGAGCAGATCTCTGTGAGGGTGTGTGGCTGAATGCAGCATACCGGCCAGATTGCTGAAAATGTTTTTTTTTGTTTGGTGCTCTCTGCCTCTAAGAGATGTTTCACAGCGGCTTTCTGAAGCCGTCTTGACAAGACGGTCAGAAAAGAGCTGGCCTCTGGGACAGGGTTCAGACAGTGTCCACGGGGTCAGGACCCAGGGGGGCACATTTATCTTGGCAAGCGTGGCACGTAGTTACCGCTCCCTGTAGTGATGGGCTGCGGCATTGCTTGGGGGTCCCCCCCGGGGCTCCTCTGCTGACCTGTAAGAAAGCGATACGCCGGTTTCCCTGGACTCCGGCTCTCTGCGCTGGAACTCTTGTGTGACATCACAGAAATGCTGATACAGTGCATCCTGCCTCTCAGCTAGCCGACTTTCTGCACACTTTGCAGACACTTTAGAACCCACTTCCTCTTCTGGAATCTTAGTGCCGGGATTGTGCTTGTCCGTGCCTCTGTCCCATTGCATCTCAAATACCTTTCTGTTGTCTTCATCAAGTGTATAAGAGATTCTGATAGTCTTGCTTCTTCCTATCATGAACCTTTCTAACTGCAAAACAGGACAGATTTCAAGCTATCAACAAAAGTGACTGCTTAATATATATGTATGTTTTTAATTATTTTAATTAATTATCTTAATCTCGTATTGCTTATACTTTACAGTTACAAGTATTGCGATTTATTGTGAATTTTAGGTTTTCAGGGGCAGTCTGCATAAAGTTTTTATGTGCAGCATTTTAATGTGGCACAGACTTGTACCCAAACACAACATTCCGCATGTTTCAATTAGTCCCACAACCCGCTGGTCCTGTTCCGGCAAACCCAAAAAATGGGTCCAGCTTGGCACCAGCTCCTGTTTACACCTTCATTACCGGACCATCAGGCAGCTGTGTTCCAGGCTCCAGAATAAACAGATGCTCCTTCCAAAATCGTCCGAGGTGTGGAGGTTCTGTTTGTATGCATTTGCATAATGTATTCAAGGTGCTGAAATGGCCCTGTTTGCCTAGGGAGTGTGAGATTCCCCTGGCTTTTCTTAGCCGTGGCGGGTCTCTACCTCCATGCTCCTCCGTGTACGCCCCCATCTCTTTGGGGAGGCATCGGGTTTTTCGCACTTGCCCTTTCGGTAGCACGGAGGTACAGAGAGAGCGAGTGTCTCGCCCTCTTCCCCGAGGGTCACAGAGAGAATCAATCAAAGCTGTGTATGGAGGTGCAGGCCCCTGCTCCCAACCACGCAGCTCAGGAAATGAGGGGGTCACTCGAGGCTGAGCTCGGGCCTTCAACAGCCCAGCGGAGGGCCATGAAACCGTGTCAGAGCGGTCCCAGAAATTAGCATTGTTTCCTGCTACCCGTGAATTCCTGCTAGCAGATGCACCGAGTCTCCTGACAGAGAACAGCATCTGCTTAGTCAGTCAGTCCTCACAACTAAAGCAAAACCAATCAGTTCGTATTTAGCCATAATATCATATTAAACTCAGTATCAGATCACGTGAATGTTTTCTTGTATTGAGTTGCATTACGATTCTGTGGTTGCAGATTCTGACAAGACAGGAAGAGCTGGTGATACACTAGAGGCTGTGGTCCTTCCGTGCTTACCAACAAATATACTGTACTCAAAAAGAGACATGATTTAATGTCTTACTGAGGTATCGGTTAGGCCGTTCAGCAGAATGTTTGTGACCAGCAACGTTTATGTAAATTATGCAAATAGCCAAAAACAACACAAGAGTCAACCCATGGCAATATTACCTCGTCTTATCTCAGGGATAAAGATTACGTGCAGTGACTGTCAGTCAGGGATCACACAGTGTGATACCTCTCATAAATAATGCAACATCTAATTTAATTAACATGCTGACATTCTGACATCTGGTTTTGTAATGGATATAAAAGTGATACAGAGCTCATCCATTGCAGGACGCAGAGATTATCACTCACATTCCCATTAGTGTGTAAATTGAAAAGCTGCTTTAGATTGTAGATTAATGTATGTGAATCGACATCGTGCAAAACAGGACTCGAAATTGCACGAAGCAATCCATCCTGCAAAGATTAAACGATGTTAGAATTGTCAGATGTCAAACATAAACGTGGAATTTCTTTCACGTTGCTAACTGTGTGTCCCTGAGGGGAGGTTACTGTTTGGTCGATTCCCAGGGAATGTGAGGTAAGCTCCATTCACAGATAGGATAATATGCAATGGAAACACTTCATTTATCATTTGGAGAGGGCCTGCGGTGTTTGTTGCCAGGTCCTGTCTGGGCGCTTCTTCTGCCGCGGAGGGTTTAAAGGATAAGAGGCCACTCTGTGAGGCGCGGTGAGTGGCGTGGTTTGTGGGATTGACCCTCTCTGCCTCCTCATTAAAAGACCATTCATCTCCCCTTTATCAAAGGTTAATCCCTCACCCCGCACGGAGGGAGACGCCAGTGCTTGCGGAGGCCTGAAGAGGATTTCTGTTTGCGGTGATTCACGGATGTGCGAAGCCCCTGTAGACTGTGTCCTCAGAACGGGCCAAGAACATGGCTGGGGTGCAGAAGGGGGGATAGAGTAGATCTAACCACCTCCGACGGCTGTCTCTGCTGTGTCTCATTCTGTGTTTTCTCTCATGCCTTGGCTGGGAGGCAGCGCCCTGGCTGTCTGATGACTTACTGGGGTGCTGACCCCGTTATGGGCCCGGCGCTGTTGCGTTTGGGTGGCCGCGCCTGCAGGTGACTGTAACATGAAATGCAAACCACTGTGGTCAGCGATCACAGTGTGTGCTCTGCAGAGAATAAAATCAAACATCTGTGATGTAGCCTTCGTTCTCAGTTAACAACAAGATGTTGCAGCCTCCTAGTGTCAAAGTTGCACTTTGATCACAGAAGGTAAAATACATTGCATGAGCAGTTCTGCTGTAAGCAGAGCACACCAGCCAGAAACGAAAGGAAAGCAGTGAAATACTGATGTTTAATGGAAGAACTACAGAGGGCTCAGGGAGTAGTTGGGAGTCACGGCATTGAGGGAAAAACCAAATAAACTGAAAAAATTCCAGCTCTTTTTCAGCCTGATCTGAATTTGAAGTACCTCCACTCCTACGAGACAACTAGACCTGTGTCTGTGAATGATTGTGAAGCACAGTGCTATATGCATACCAAAAAACACAAGAAATGGTCATTGCCATCATCGTGGTCATCAATGTTTCAGTTTTTCCCTCAGAATGGTCATCAGGCAGAAAAAGGGTTTAGTCCTCTATAACAGCGATCCAGTGCTCTGTATCCTTAAACTTTGATTCTTACTTGTTCGTTCCCTCTAACCCCCTCCTTCCTCACTAACTCATTCACTGACTCACTCACTCACCCACCCTCTCTCTCAGTACCTCATACAGGTACTTTACACCAGCTCTTCGAATTTGAAGTGTACATTACAGGGGGACTGATGAGGGAAGTGACCACAGGTGTGATTCCCATCCCTTGTAATGCAAATCAGCGCTGGTCCCACCTGATGCAGCACATGGTATTGCCCCCTGACCAGCACACAATCCCCCAGGACGACTGCCCTCAGAGGAGCTGTTCTGATTTAAAGAAACACTGAGAGCCACTTTTTTTCATCTTTGGCTCTGCATGCACATTCCGAACGTCAGGTTCCACCGGCAGCAGAGCTCGTGTCCTGTGGTATGCTGTGTGGCGCGGTGCACTTAGCTGAGTTTCTGCTGTGCGATGTGTGAGTCAGGGCTATGTGGCAAGGCGCCCCAAGGCAGGGGAGGGGGGGTATGGTGTGAAAAACACATGAAATTACTCCTAGCAGAAGAATGCTTTCATTTCCCCCACTGCAGCGGGGCTGGTATTTCCTTTCATGGGCTTTTAATCCAGAAGAGAACCATTGCTCCTCTGGCTCATTAAAAGATGTTCAAAAGCCCGCAAGAGAGTTCAATGTGGTTTAGAAGGAGGCGGATGAGGTCCAGTTTGTCATTGGGGAACAGTGAATGGGGGAAACGTGCGTTTTGGATGGAGAGAGGTTCACAGTAGGCGCAATGAGAAGACGGCCAGTTGTAATGATGGGGGGGGGTATGCAAGTTGGCCTGCGGGTGATAAGAGGTGAAGGATGATGGAGAGGAACAGGGTCTCAGTCCTGCGGGAGTTTAAACTCCAGCGCCCACACAGATTCTCAACACAGGAGCAGGGGTGGCAGGGTATGGGGCAGGGCTGGGAGGCATCGTAATAGTGCCATTTAGGCCTCATATCTGCCGCTCTAATCCTATATTGGCATTTCATCTGCATAATTCCTTCTCTGCTGCACCCCCCCCCCCCCCCCCCCCCCCCCCCCCATTCTCATCACAGCTCTCGGCGGGAGGATTAGAGAGCGGGGGGCTGATTAGAGCCACTCCCCTCCTGTCAGTGCAGAACAGATGAAGGAAATCTCTCAGTTTCTTCCTTCTCTTTCCGCTTTATCTAACTACCACCATATGCACACACACACACACACACACACACACATACACGCAGACACATGCACAGGCAAACACACACCCTCACATACATACAAACACACACACGCACGCACACACATGCATGCACATGCAAAAAATGCACATCCGTGTCCAAAGAAATGTTTTCAGAAGCACACACCAGGGCAGAGACCTCTCCCTTGTGAAAGTCATTCCTCCTGACGATTCTGATTTCGAGGCTAGCCACATGCCAAATGTAACTCTTTTGACTGAATTTTCAGCTTGTGGCAGATCAAAAAGACAGACAGTGCGGCTGTATTTCCTGTGGTGGTGAAAAGGTGAGTGCGGAAGCTGCTGACAGCGCCAGGGTCCTGGGGTGTGCTGCGAAGAGAGTGCAGACAGGTCTCAGCTTTCCGTTTAACGGGGGAGGGGGGGGCATCGCCCCTCTCCCCTCAGCTCCGCCGCTGCTGGTCCAGGCTGGAGGCAGATGAGAGCTGGGGGCCCACTTGCTGCTCTATTCTCCACATCCAGGTGTTCCCGCTCTGGCCTCGTGCTTCCTCCATGCGCCTCCACCTCACTAGCCTGACAGGCCCACAGCTGCCAGAAATAAATCTCTCCTCTTTTTACGGAGGCCCCGTCCGGCCCCTGCCCCAGCCGCTAATTTGGTCCCCTGCGCTCCCCGGGCCATAAGTGCTGGCGTCTGACCTATATTCCCCCTCATTGTTCCGCTCTGCGCCCCTCGCCGCCAGCCCCCATACACGGCCGCTCCACACGCTGAGCCTCGTAAATGCGCCCGTGTGAGGCATGTTCCCACCTCTCGCCTGCCACCCTGGACCCCAGGGCATGAGAAGCCAAAGCTCCTCTGCTTAGAGGATCATTTTATCACCAACAGAATACTTTTCTGTCCTGGATTGACTCTTAGCATTCTTTATAGTACAGACACTTAAAAGTGCAAATGATGAACATGTTCCACTTTAAATTTTAAATGACATCTTAAATAAACGGTGAAAGCACCCATAAGCCTTTTACTGACAGAAAATGGTGAAATAGGTAGTGTCCAGATAATCCTCACAACCACTGGTCTCTAACTGTTTAGATCAGAGCCAGGTGAGTGGAGAGACAGATCATCTGATACTCCTTACAAGAGCTTTACTTCTGTTTGAATCTACACTTCTATTCATGTCTGTGGATAAGAGTGCAATGAAATGTTTCATAAGAGCTTTAGCATTAACAGAAATAGATCCATTGTGTCTGTCCTCTCACACTAACCCCCTAAATTCAGAATCTTTAGCTATAAAACAGTTTTTGATTTGGGGATTAGATTAAGTACATGATGATGGATAGACATTTAGCACTCACTTCATCTGAAGTGATGCTGAGGATTGAATCATGAAGGCTTGCATCAGAGACAGTCCAGGCAGGGGGTCTGCTAAAATAAGAGTTGCAGTCTCCTTGCCTGTTCAGGGATTTTTCTTTAATGCCATCAGTGCGACATCCTGTTGTGATCGTGAGATCGAACAGGAGCGTGCGAGACCTCCTGCTGAGCACAGGGACACCCAGAGGAGCCGAGGAGGATCATCCTCTTGTCTCCCGGATAAACTGGAGGTAGAGATGACATGCGAAGAAACACTCTTGCTTTTAGTGCTGACAAACAGATTAGGCCTGCATCCTGACTGTACGCCAAACCGGATCCCCCTCTGAGAACCCCCTATTTGAATGAGCAAGCGGCTCTGTCATTTTCTCTCCGACCAGATAATCTGGCTGAGTATTAACCATCAAATACTGAGAAAACCTATTACATCACACAGAGTAATATCCACATATCATATGCTGAAGATATTTAGCAAAGTGGCTTTAGAAAATGGTTCTGGAACTAGGCTGGGAGCCAGTAGGCTCTAGGTACGGATCCCAACAGAAATATGGCCATTGCGCTCATGAGTGAGTTACTTAACTGAAAGTGGTTCAGTGAGTATCCAGCTGTGTATGTGTGGATAATGCGTGAAATGTAAGCCATGGCAGGGAATCAGTTCCGCTCATAAATGTTTTCACGTCTATCGGACGCCTCTGATATAACCCCCTCCAGGACTGTAGGCAAGCCATTTCATGCTGATGTTCTAATGCTCAGTTGGGCTTTGAGGTGGGCTGTTGGGTGTGGTGGTGATAACTGTGACCCTTTATGACCCCCTTGTCACATGGTCCCCGGGCCCCATCTCCCACCCTGCAGCTGTGCCTTTGATCTCCGCTGATTAACACACACTGTCTGATGTTATGGTGTGGACCCTGTAGGTTTTCTCCCCGAAAATGGGAGGGGGTTTAAATCAAGATGATTAACAGGCATTTCACTGTATGCATGGCTGTGTCTGTGACGGTCACTCCATGTTAACTTGTACTCCAGCACCATAAATGCTACCTCAAATGCCACATATGTAGGGCATTTTAACCTAGCAACACAGCCACCATTTTAGACAGTAGGAGCAATAAGCTACAGTACTAGCCTTGTGGTTCTGAGCCAGTGAAATGTAAATAGTAATAATAGTGTTATGGCCACTATGTAATGCCACTATGCTGAATAGCAGAGTCTGGGTGATGTTTTCACATATGCCAGTGGAGGGTTGTAAGTCCCTGCATTTTCTCAAGAGAAAGCTTCCCCTTGAAGGCTTGGTGGTCCAACCAGAGATCCACCCCCTAACAGCCCCGCCAACTCCCAGCTCTGCCACACTTCTCACGACAAAGCAGAAACGCCGTCCAATGGGCTCTGACCCCAGCTGAACAAATGAGTTGGTGGAAAAAAAAAAGGAAAGAAGCAGAGATCTCCAGGGAGCTGTAGGTGTGTATCTGTTTCCCTGTTTGTTTAGTAACATTAGCTTGTGGGGCCTCTGCCGATAGCCAGCCGCGTGTGGCCAGGCAACGCCACAGGGGAGCAGCCCACCGCCGGCCTCGTCTGGCTGTCAGTCGCCGTGTGATAGCAGAAGAAAAGGGGAGCGGGGCCGTGTGCGTGCTCGTTTGGAGTCAGGCCAGCCGCTCTGAAAAGGCCCCTCTGTGGGTCTCTTTGTGCCGGACCACTCAACTGTTTGAGACAAGTCCATTAGAGTCAGACTTCTGCGTTTCACCCAAGAACACCCTGGACGCAAGATCTGGGAAACCTTCGCTCCTTACATAAAAAAAGATGAAAGGAGATTGGTGTCTCTGTCAATGGAGCGCATCAAACACAGAGGAAACACAGAGAGTACAGAGGGAGCACAAGCTCTGATGCTGCTTCAGCGTGACACGTGTTCCTACAGAGCAGGAGGGAGCTGTGAGATGTACCCCTATAGATATCAACATGTATTCATTTTTCTTTAATTTATAAGTGAATATGTAAAACCCACAGTATGTGTTGCTTGCAGATTCAGGCCTGGCTTCAATCAGCATTTGTCCTTAACTGACTAAGTGACTATTAAATGCAAGGCTTACTTTTTCCTACTGCTAAAACTAATGAAAAAATGTGCTTGCGTTGAGAAAAAAGAACACTTGCATTCATCAGTGAAGCAAATTTATCAGACAGATGTTGATTGAATCCAGGCCTCGGTTTACTCAAACCTTTTAACTGACTACATAACTGAGTACTCAATCCTGGTCATACTCTGAACGGATCAGTGCGCAAGTGCAGTGATGTGGACCGAATCACTGCATCACAGCCTCATCTATTAGAATTCATCTCCTTTTTTACCCCCAATTTCCCTTTTTTTCTACACCCATGGCCCCTTTCTTGCCCCAAAAAGCAGCTAATTTATATGCTAATGAGCAGGTAACAATCAATGTGTTTTGTGCTCGACTGCCCCCAATCAATGCAATATTGCCCCAGCAGATGACTGAAATATATTTATTACACACAAGCACTGAGTTTCATATGGGATGATGCTTCATGCCTAAATGAAGCTGATAAATGCCTTTGTTCTGTAGCTTGGATCTGCAGAAAGAAAAAGATATGGGCAACTTTCAAGCAATTCGATTGGTGACATATTAAATGTCATATGCGCATGAGAGAGCCTGATTTTCATAACATAGGCAAGGCCATTGAAGCACACACATACATGTATAAATCACATTTCAGTTGGAAAGTGTGTATTCTGAAGTGGCATACACATATTTTTCATGTGCATGCATGTGTATGTATGAGCCCACAAATTTCAAGTTAATTTATTAGTGTTGTATATACAAAGGAATACATACATTTCAAGATGTTTTAAAAACACTTTTTACCTAAAAAAATTTCCCCCGTTTACTAACTCAATCATTCAGGAACTCCATCTGATTGCCAAGCTCTGCCCCACCTTGAGTGCCCTGGAGTGAGAGTACAGAACAGGGCACATGCACTCCTCTGCAACATACACAAGCCAGCCCAGCTGTATGGCTCAGACTCCATGAAGAACTAGGCCTTTTCCTGTCAGAACCACTTGTGAGCTCCAAAATACATTCAATATTGAAATAAGCCCTAGAAATACACTTAAGTAAAAGTGTACATCAGCACTAGGGTGTTCCTCTCTTCTTCAACAGAGGGTATTAGTCTAATATGATATGATAGAGTAGAGAATCTGGAAGAAATTAGATATATTTGAGAGACTTTTAAAGGCTCTGTGGGACCCTTACTCATAAGAGGATATCTGTACTGTGTTTGTTATGATATTTTTACATTCTTTTCAATATGCATTTAAAAGCAGGTCATTTGACTCTGTCAGTTCTAGCAGACTGGAAGCTGGGAGTGTTCAGTTTCATATTCATGGAAAAGAACTACTGGAAGAGCTACTGGAAAAGAACAAGCTGTCAGTCATCTTTCCTTCCTCAGACATGAGTGGAGAGTTATTTTCACCAAGAATGTAGAAACAGGCGAGGACCTCAAACACCTTTATCAACTTCCTGGACTTTGAGCTTTCTGGCCTTTCTGGCCTGACCTTTTGTCTCATATGTGACATCTTAACAGAGTCTCACTGATGATTGCTCCATTTGTTAGCCTGCATCACCCAGAACAGTTTACAGGCACATAATGTACAAAAATTCAAAGCACGCTCTCACTTCCCAGTTTGAAGGAGATGGACAAAAATAACTCAGTAATACAAAAGATCTTTTATATATAATAATTTCCTGCCGTACTGTGGAGTTTTCCTTTATTCAGAGACTTTCCTCATCCAGATGCTAAACTGCAGGGAAGTGGTCCTGGTCGCCATAGAAAAGAGTTTTATTAAATGAGCTGAAAACCTCTTCTGAAGCCGCTAGGGCCACTGGAAACTCTCCCTGCTACAGATGGAAAATGCAGTGATTTTTGTCTGAATTGATTTCAGTCATTTCCTTTATATCAGTTAAGGTCCACAGGTTGAACATTGATGGATTTCATATGGACAAACAAGAGTTGCAAGAGTTGTGAATATCATAAACTCATTGGTGCGGGTCAGCTTTGCTTTGGGAGCTGTAAGCACCATAAGTTAGAAACCACCAGGCTGGGTAGCACTATAAGTTCAGTATATAATCACCAGGCTATGCAAAAGCAATACCCCAAGCTGGGTAATCACGCAGCAAGAGGAACATTGCTGTTGGAAAACACCAATGACTATAATGGAATGCAACCTCTATTTGATTTTTAAAAACCCCCAAAAAACACAGGTTGGTGTGGGCATCCTACATGACAACAGCAGAAACAGTCTCAGGCTCTCCTCAGTGGTCGTTAAACAAAAGGCTCCCCCCGCAGACTCAGCTGGCAGGTTTATGACGGGGCCTCAAGGAAATGGGGGCCGCAAATCAACTTGAGACACAAATCAAACCCCTGTCCTGTTGGCGCTAGAAAGCCACTCCTCTCATAATACAATGTGCGATGGAGAATTGTGTCAGAAATTTGTCTTGCAGGGCAGGACACCCTAGCTGAGAGCTGGGAAAAACCGAAATCAGTTTCAAAGGTAATAATGTCAGTCATCTAATATCAGTCATCAATAACTGAACATCGAACTGTGTTGTGTAACAAGTGCCTGTCAGCAGCATTGATTGACAGCTCAGGGTGAAGTTACAGTATTATTGTTACTCCATGGTTAGTACAGAATTTAAACCCTCCTAGGAAGATGAAGTTCTGCATTTGTCTAGCAGGAAAAAAAGGAGAAAAACAAATCTGAAACTGGATATTTAGGTAAAAGTGGGGCATAAGTCAACGTGTGATCAATTAGAGAACTTATCCTCTGGCACCCTGTGATTTGGAGCAAGCCATCACCCGTCACCCAATTGCCATTTCTCCGAACTCCAAATCTGCTAGAAACACTGCCGAAAGGAGCCCACAGGCACCCCATTGGTGGTCGCTAGGAGACCACATAATCTCACAAGGATGGCAGGCAGTGTGTTTGCCGTGACTGTTGCTGTTGGGATGAGGGCAGGGCAGCGAGAGCTGGCCGGGGGTTTACGTACAAAGGGCTTCCTTTTGGGACAGGGGTCCTGGGGGGGGGGGGGGGGGGGGGCTGCTATAAAGGCACTCAGAGCAATGGGGGCGTGGGGGGTTATGAAGGTAGGCATAGGCTTTGTCTATGAGCAGGATTTCTCTCTCCCTCTCACTCTTTAACTCTTTATGCTCCTCTCCTTGTTCTGTGGTTCTCAGAAACAGATTCTATTGCACTTTCATTGTACGAACTAAAATAGCGTTTGCAGAGAACAACACAGATATTAAGGCAATTCTTGAGACATGCAGCCGCATCATTTATTTGAAAGCTAGCTATAACCTGATTGAGAGACCTACACCTTTTGAACATACCTCATGTCTAGGGTTTTTTTTTTTTAACTAAAGAGCTTGTGTCATCATCAGAATTCCCTGAAGGGCTGGCTGAAAGAATGAACATCAACATGGTCAGGGAGTTACTGTCAATCTGAAAATCACAGGTCCAAGTTGATTTTTTCTGTCAGATACATATATAACATATAGACCAGAATAAGGTCTAATGCTTTGTTGGTAGGTCACCAGAAACAGGCCACACTAACACTCCTTGTTCTGTTCATTTGTATCGGTAATTATAACCCTTGTTTCAGCAGATATCAGATCAGTATATCTGAATGTACTTTGGGCTGGATGGATGTATACATACGTAAATGTACAGTAGGCTCCTTTCTCAGTTACTCATTTATATTTTTAGAAATAATATTAGTAATATATTTCTGTCTTTCTTTATCTTTCTTTTCTTTCTGTGGTGAGTTTGAAACTCATCACACTATAGTAAAACTTGCCTTGATTAATACTGATCTGTTGCAGATCGTTATTTAGGGTTTGATAGCCATTAATTGCAACACTTATAAGTCATTTAGCCGTTTATATTAATAAGCATGTGTAAATGAATGAGGCATTGAGTTAATGCTGAAATAGGGATTGATTGCAGTTTTACTGATGATCTATAAGCTGACATTAATTAAAAGCATTACCAGACGTGTTCATTACTGGAAGAAAATTATACCTCTTACTGGACTGACTTGGTCCTGTTGTATGACGGTGTGGTGACTGTGCTGTGATCACTCTGGTGCTGTAGTCACGGCTGTTGATGGACTTCAGTGTTTGCCGAACCTCCTGCAGGGTAAAAGACAGAAGCTAAGGTGTTACAACAACCACCATTCACAAACCAGGTGTCTCTTTCATGTGCTTGCTTCTGTGTTTTCTTCGTTCTTCTTTGCAAGTTTAACAAGACACAGCTACCGCTGGGCAGTATTGCATACAGTGTAAAAGTAGACAAACATCTTGACTGTTGCTTTTTAAAACAGTATGAAATTTGCAATGAATAATTTTCAGTGTTGTGTTTGAGTAACCAGTTGAACTGTACATTGAATACAATCTTAACTGGTTTACCAAGTCTAATTCTTTGCTGTTTTGTTCAGAATTTGCACATTCAACACAAAATGTGTTGAATGTGTTATGTTCTATGGAAACAGTATTCAATATTATTCATATAAGACTTTTAACAAAGGAACACTTTACAGAGCACTTCACAAAGAAGCAAGTTAAGCTATGAGACAACATTTAAATTTAGATGAGGAACAATAATCCAATGACAAGAGAGGAAAAATCACTTAGTGTGATAGATTCCCATTTACCACACAGTCCTACATAGTAACATTTGGTATTTTCTTTTACGAAGATAAAAACCCAAAAAAAAAAAAAAAAAAAAAAAAAACCTGGAGCACCCTCCCTTCCACTAACAGCAAAGCTGTAACTAAAAAAAGAAAGCTAAAATGTAGAGGAAAAAGAGGAAAACTGAAGCTGATGATGAAAAAGAGTGAAAACAAGAGTTGCGAGTGAGAAAATGAGTGTGTGAAGTTGAGTCAGACCCCATGATTGATGCAGCACCACAGAGGAAAGCTGTTCTGGTATCACTGTCACTGGTTACACCTTGTCAGAGGTGGCAGGATCAACACTAGGCTGCATGCCTGTGATAATGAACATCCTTATATCCTGAAAGGCCAAAACACACAAACAGCATGGCACCAGATCACAATGAAGAGGGCCTGTGGGCCCAAAACAGAGAAAGGAAGTGGTGCAAAAAGGTCTCTGGAGTCATATTTGATTCACAGTTCTGTGCGGGTTGAGCTCAGTTAAAGCTTAGAGACTAATGAGCTTGACACCTACATTGATTTGTCCTCTCTTAAAAGAATACTGTGTTCTTAACCCTTTAATACCTCATAATTAAAGGGTATGGAATGTCAGATATGTTAGGATGCTGGTCAATTTACAACCATCAATTTTAGCAACAGTCCTCACCATAAACCATATATGTAGGTTTCACATAAGATTAGTCAAGATAATTAATGGGTAAGTTTCGAAACTTAAGCTGCTTGGATGGATGGCCAAAATAATGAGGGGAATGTGGCATTTAGGAGCCCAGTAACTGTCCACAATAACTTAGGTGTGTGTGCGTGTGTGTGTGTGCATGTGTGTGTGTGTGTGCACGTGCACGCATTTGCGTTCAATGAAACTGTATAACTGTATAATAACTTTTATAAGCTTGTGAAAACCCTGGCTGGCAGCTCTTAGAAGAGCAGTATATATTCAGAGTGTTTGGACAGCAGACACAGGATACAGGAGCCCTGGGAAACAGAGCATGGCTGGAGGACTCCCATAGGCTAGCTCAGCGTAACCATAACGTCCAGTCCAGACCTGCCACGGATTGAGTGTCCTGTCCATCTGGTCACAATGTGCCTTTGGGGGGTTGGGGAGGGCTGGAGAGGTCTGTTTGAAGTGACTCTGTTTTGTCTTAATTACCAAGCACCTCTTCCCTGACGCTGTCTCATCCTCATGAGCACAGTGCCTGCTGGTGTTCACACATCAGATCGCTTCAACAGCAGACATTTCATTGCCCAATGTGCATCTTTTGATGTGTAAAGTTCTTCCTAGTTATGAAGCAGAGGCTCCATTGGTTAGACATACAGTATATCTTTTTTAGGACAGCATAAATTGTCCTCAAATATCACTTGCTGTCTTTATTCCCTTTAGGCTAAATCCCTCAACTGGGGACACCTGTGGAAAGGAGTGTGAGGGAATGACTCACTGAACCACAAATAAGCATTAATACATGTGATTTTTGCTCCATTAAAAAATATTGAAGGGCTGTATTTGAGGTAGAGATGAGCGATTATGAGAGAAACATGGAACCTAAGCCATAAGACAAACATATTACACAAATAAAACCCGGCTAAATCTGCTTGTGGTTTTGTCCATTGTCAGCAATTTCCAATGACTCTGGCAAAGCCCTTTAGACTCATGATTATGGCAGTCTTGCTGAAAAAAAAAGCATTTCAGCTGTTGCTGAGGCAGCTGGAGAGAAAGAATTAGAAGGGAGATGAAGGGTCTTTTGGCTTTAATCAAAGCATAATGTCACACTTATAGAAATGATAGGGTCCAGTCAGTCTGAAGCAGAGTAATGGGAAGGCTCAATTTTGACATAATAGCAGAACTCTTGAGTGCGTTTGTGGGGGTGTGATATTTGGCTGTGTGTCCGGATGCAGATAGGTTGGATAATTAGAGAGGAAAATGGATTCCGGTTCTCTCTCTGGATTATGGCGATCACTGCTTGGTTTAGTATTAGTGTTATTTTTAGCCATAACCTTTCTGCTTGAAGTGTGAGGCTTGTAGATGAATTTGTAGCTCAGCTGAATCAGTGAGGACAGCGCTGGGTGTCGCAGACGGGAAAAGGGGGATTCTAGGCTGGGATACAGTATGGACAGGACTGGGACAGTGGGGCTGTGGGCTTCATGGGTGGCTGAACTTTGGCGGGCTGCCACCTAACCAACGGGAAGGAGCCAATTGAGTGAGATAATGTGCAGTGTGCCACAGCAGCCGGCAGGATAATGAAGGGAGAGAGAGACACACACGAGAGAGGTAGGAGAGAGGACATAGAGGGAGCTGGAGGATGACAGGATAGAATAAAGTTCAGAGAGAAATGGAGGAGAGAGGTACTGAAAGGGGAGAGTGGAGAGAGAAAATCTGAAAAGAAGATGGAGAAAGAGGGAGAAAGAAAATATGAGAATGGGGAAGAGACAGAGGGAGAGACAGGAAACTAGGGAAGGAGAGAGAGAATAGAGAAAGAGATAATCTGAAAAGGTGAGAGAAAGGATCCACTTTTCACTTGATCTGTTCCAAGATTACAGGGATGAATGCACACCAGGCTATATGGGATCGTAACTTCTCCATTTCACACTTTTTTTAATTGAGTGAAGCAAATCTTTCTTCTTTCTTGAGGATCACACATCTGCATAAAAACACAGCAACCTGGAAAGCAATAGTGGTAACAGAAATTGAAGTTTTTTCATCTGACTTTGCAGCTGAATACTGGAATTTCTCTTTGGCCCTAATAGTTTGAAAGTGTTAGCAGTTATCTATTTTCAGACAGACCAACAACTACTTTCCAAATCAATGAAAAACCAATGAATATGACTTGTCAGGTAGCTACTTAGGCAGATCATCTAGCTATCTATTTTCTACTTCTAACTTTTTTAGAGCTTGTGTCTGAAGTCTGAAGAGTGAAACTTATAAATTGAGTCAATCAACAAAAACAAAGCTAAATCAGTTTCTCTGTACTGGCTCATTTACGCATTTGTGCCTACCTTGACAAGTTGCTAGGTAGCTTGCTAAGTGTGGCTCATAACTAAGACAGCTCAGTCAGGGGTATGTGGGATGCAATGGTGATTTTGTGCTTGACATGAGCTAAGGAAGCAAAGGAAGTAGTCATCTGCAGGTCCCATCATGTCTTTTGAGAGGACAGTGGGAGGCTGAAGAGATGACCTGTTCCAGCAGTCCTGAAAGAGGCCAGCAGAACCCGGCAAGAGCCACATGCTAATTGCTTTTTCTTTCACATCTGCGCTTTTCTGCTCTCTCCTGACGCATTGTTCTGTTCAATTTGCGAGTGTGAACAGGGCAGGAGAGGCAGAGGAGAGAGGAAGGGGGGAGACAAAGATGGAGGTGGAAGAGATGCAAAATAAAGACCTCCTCCATTCCAGGGTCTATGGATATTTTAATGTATATTTTTTCATTCATCGTTGCATTTGCTATATCAGCACATGCATTGGCGACATTAGTGTGTTCTTGTTGTGCCAATAAAGCCAGATAAATTAAAAATGGAATTGATAGAAGAGGGAGGAGGGTAAAGGAGAGAGACATGGACAAAGAGAGGCTTGCATCAGCTCATTCAGCCTTTCTTATGAGTCTGAAAGAACGGGCGCAGTACAGTGTCCTTGAGAGGCCTCTCATCTGACAGAAGGCTAATTAGACATCAGTAAGTTCCGCTGATGAGACCTGTGTGTATGTGTGTGTGTGCACGTGTGTGTCCGGGTGTGCTCTGTAGAGGACATTTGTGGAAGAGGATACAGGAGTCTTTGTGTGTGGTTAATTGTGCGCATATGATGTGTGTGTGTGTGTGTGCGCATGTGTGTATACATGTGTTCAAGACGCTATGTGGCAGGTGTACTTCTCCTTCACACATCAGTTGATCCTTAGCTCCATTTGGCGGCTGTGTTAGTGTAGCTGTTTGGACGGGTGGATCAAGGAAGTGTGGCCTAGCCCCTATCCCCCCCCCCTCCACTCCAGTCTGAGGAAGTATCTGGGGGGGGGGGGTGGAGTCTTAGCCTTTGAAGTGTGTTTGTTTAATGAGTGCCATAGGCCCCCAGTCTTTTGTAGTGGGAGGAGTCAAGGCCCCTAGAGGAGAATGAGGAGTCGTTTGTCACAGAGCACGAGTGTTATAGCGTCTGTGGCCTGGGAGAGGGAGAGAGACACTGGCAAGCAGGCCTTCCTCTGGCTCCAGTGAGTACACTTGATCCATGTGCTGTGTAATTGTTTAATAGGCCCGATCTGTACGCTTCAGTGTTGCATTGTGGGACAGCGGCTTCCAGGACAGTGATGTCAGCAAGCTGCATGATGGTGCTAATGTGTTTGGCGTCAGCAAAATATTTTCACTTGCCTGTGCAAGGGGTCATGTTCCAAATAATATTAATGTCATTAAATGCATAATGGAGCATGTAGTATAAACAGAATTATCAGACAGAAATGCTGAAATTGGGCTTGTTGTTATTATACATATTCTCAGGCTGCAACTGGTAAGAACTGTTTGACATAGATAAGCATCTTTATGCACTTGATTTGTTTCTGTCTTATTAGGAGTGTACAAGGATTACTAAATTATGAAATACACTAGCAATTCTGAGTGACCCTGTGTGGCAAAAATATTAAGTCATTATTACATATCATTGTATTTTTTGCCAGAAACAATGTGTGAAAACTAAGGCTGTTCACTATCATATATACATAGATTATTATGGTGTAGAATGTCATCTCACATCCCATATACATCTTACATACCATTAAAGCAATATAGCCAATCTGACCATAATGTCTTTACATCAGCATCCTCTGTAATATTGCATTAATGCACTGGTTTATGCTTTGAAAGACTTCTGTGTTTATCCGTTTCTTTTCTATGTTTGTTTGATGTTGGTAGCTTTCGGGTCTATCTTTCTGGGCTTTGCAGTTCTTGAGAAGTAACTTCTATGTCTGTCTGAATATTTTGCAGTTCTTTTTCCCTTACGTGACATGTCCAGGTAATTTGAACATGCATTGTAAAGGGTAGGCCTGAACTGAAGTGACTAAAGGTAGTAAATGCTGTCTGCAATTTCCTTAGAGGGTTTAAGGGTGGAACTGCTGAGGATGTGGCTGTTCAATCAGGCCTCGGTTTCTGTCATACTGTCAAAATTACGAGAGCAAGAAAAGAAACGTGGTGAAGATACGAGCTTCCCCGGCATGGGAATCTCGTGTTCCCTCCTAGATACATAACCTTCCGTGTGGCTTCTCCTCCCTCCCAAATTCATCACTCACTTCGATATAGTGACACTGTGGCGTCCGGGAAGGCTGAGGCTGAGGCAGAGGCAGGCCACACGGTCCCCGCAGATCAAAGGGGACGGGGGAATGTGGCGCTCCTGTCATGTGGCTGCCAGGCTCTTGGCACCTTCCTGAGGGCTGGCTTTGTGCTGTCGAGCGGGGACTGAAAGGGACGCGTCAGCTGGAAGCACATATGGGGCGAGGACAGGGCTGGAGCAGACATGGTGTTGTCTCAGTTTGGACTCTCTTCAGATTGCAGCAGTTGCAGCATTTTGGCGTTGTGGTGAGGGGCAACGGCTTTTGACCCAAAGGTTGCCGATTCTACTCACAGGTGGAGCACTGCTGTTGCACCCTTGGGCAAGGTGCTTAAGGGCTTGGGCTGTCAGTAAAACATCCAGCTGTATAAATAGACAGAAGTCTGTGTTAAATCTATGTATGAAATGAAGCTATGTAAGTCACTCTGGATGATAGCACCTGCCAAGCAAATGTAATGTTTTCTAACTTTATGAGATGTACTTTCGTATCCTTGTTTTGTAAGTCTCCCTGGATAACAGCATCTGCTAAGTGTTAGCATGTAAATGTGAAGATCAATGTGGCTCTAGTGAGAATATAGCCAGCCTGATACTTGCTGCAGAAACTTGCTGCAGTTTCTGTGCAGGTGCAAAGAGATGAGCATCCATCTGGACTCCTCCATATTTGAAAGAAACACTGGGAACACTAACTCTTTTTACTACAGATGTGTCTCTGGAGAATGTTGGCCAATGGAAGTCAGCTGTAAATACATTTTTGTGGTGTTTCTTTTCAATATGGCTCATATTGCTTTCACACTAAGCATGATTTTTAAAAATACGCACATTCCTTTACAGTCTATAATGCCTTCCACGGTACCCCTTCTGCTGCAATTCAACTGCATCCCTGTGACATAATTGGCCAGATTGGTATCATTTGATATCTGTCACATCACTTCCTAAAGGAGAAGTCCATTCACTAATCATAGATGAGTCTACAGACCCAGTATGAAGTCAATCAAGCAATGCGATTCTGGTATGGTCACGCAATGCGACAATTGCAAATATAATAAAACAACTGTCACAGGTGAGCTTTGGGTGACAACTCTTGAGTCCTGCACTAAAGGATCATTTTAATGCACGTGTCTTTTAAATCTATGATTTCATCTGACCAACATTTCAGCGCAGATACAGATGAAGAGTGACAGGAACTTTACGAGCTGAAAAGCGATTGTCAGAAGCAGTTTTCTCATATGCTGCAGGGCTGGCTGTACCACTCCCATGAAATGGCTTATTAATGCGTGTGTTCCTAGTTGGTTGTCTAATCTGTGTGCATCCTGAGAGGTCGGGTGCAAATTCCTTTTATGTAATTGGTTTTATTTTCTCCCTGTTTCGTAAGCATCTGGCTTGCCTTGGCACCAGTCTGCCAGCTAACATTAGCCTTGCAGAGTGTCTTTAGCTGGCAAACTAGCACCCAGACACACACTTCATCCCTAGTTTCAATTCAATGCTGTCTGCTGTGCACATTGTTGTGACTTCTTTTGCTCCTGAGTCCTTCCTCAGAAAGTCAGATCCATTTTGCTTGTTGTGGACTTGATTACAGCAGTACAGAACACTGAAAACAAACAAACACAGACACACTCCTTGTTTACTTCCTGTTCCTGTTGCTGAACTTCCTGTCAAAATGTGAGCTGACAGTGGAAATTGCCCTGGTGCTACCTTTCAACCAGTGTGATGTTCACATTTGTGCCTGACCAACCAAAGGAAACGGCAAGTCACACCACTATATTTTACATTACATTATTGGCATTTAGCAGACGCTTTTATCCAAAGTGACTTACATCAATTACAGAATTCAATGTTATCCATTTATACAGCTGGATATTGACTGAGGCAATTGTGCATACCTTAAGCACCTTGCCTAAGGGTACAGTGGCAGTGCCCCTGTGGGGAATTGAACCGACAAATTTTTGGTTACAAGTCCTGCTCCTACCCACTATGCCACACTGCTGCCCCCCAATCTAGAGGATTATGCATGTAAACGCACAGTATACCCAGGACCAAAACTGTAAACTCTTTGATGGGGCATGTTTTACAATATGATACAATGCAACATATTTTGCCCCACCAAGAGACCAGGAGCAATTTAGAAAAGGGCATCTTACAGGTGTGCAGAGAACGGTGACATAATTAATGGAAAACCCTAACCTGTCACCACTCAAGCAGAACCCTCAATGTCTTTTAGTATTAACACAAATATAACAAACCATTGCCATTTCTGTTGGTGTCTGTTCTTATTTGTATTCTAATCTAACAATATATCATATGGTCATTGTGGTCATATGTGGTCTAACCTATGCAACTGTGGAAGGATGTTGCTGGACATGGTTAGTGAAAGCATCTTTAAAAACATTGCAAATTGTCAAAAAAAACTTCAATTTAAAACTTATTTTGTCTTTAGTTTCCCATGTTATGTTTGCCTTATAAGGATGCCTTGAAATGCATGGTGTTATTGTGATGCACTGAGGTTGATGTAAACTTAATACGCAGATAGCTAACCCTGGCTTCTGAAGGGCACAGGCCTTCAAACATTCAAATGTGGCAGTGAAAGAGAGAGTGCTGCCACAATGCTGTCTGCATCCTGCAGTTTCTTTCATTTCTGTTACAGAGCGATGGGCGTGGCCCGGGACCTCCATATTCATTTGTCTCGGGTTTCACCTAACGACCTCTTAGCTAGTAATTTGTTAGTAACCTGAGTCAGCATCCTTTCACCTCTTGGAGTGATCCGCGAGACAGCAGGATGGGGGTCAGGGGTCAGAGACAGGGGGAAACCGAGCTCCTATGTTTAACACCCCAGCAGCGTTACACCGAACAAAGGAAAATCCTGAGGGTTCTGAAAACTCAACACAATGCACCTTATTTATTATCACAGGCTCTGAGTTTGCAACACTCTGCGAAAATCACACAAATCACATGTCAAAGTAGAGCTACGAGCTATTGTTGCATGAAAACTCTGGTAACTGACTGTAGTCAGTTGATCTACGGTCAACTTAGTAGCTCTTAGTGTTCCTTCAAAAACTATCACAGGTACAGTATATTACAACTACAAGAGGTGACCTCCTTCCTTTCTTTCCAATAATAGGCAGCTCAGCTTTTTTCTAACTTGAATGAAACCATTTACCAGCAAAGTTTCAGTCTCTTTTCAAAAAGTGCCCCTTTAAGGTCATGACAAGTAGGCAGCCAGAGAATGAAGATGTTGAAGTTTGAGCTGTTCAGTTGTGCAAGGACCAATCAGAATTGACTGGAGTGGCTTATCCTCTGGCAGGTCTGTGCTGATGTGGATTGCACCATTATACTTGTTCCTTTCAGTGCTTCATGTTCCTGTGCTCTGTTTGGCAGTCAGACTAGTTTCAGTATGATGATTTCATTTAAGAGTCATTTAAAGTGTTGATGCAAATTTGATGAAAGGGTGTTGCTGTCCTCCCTTACCCTGTCAGGTTTCTAGGAGTGTCGGCCCAAAGAGAAGCCGTGGAGCGGGGGGAGACGGGCCAACAGAGCCATGGAGAATGAGCAGGGCCCGACAGCCTCCAGCGGCAGCAGCACTGGGACCAGCAACCCCAGCACCAGCACCAGCAATGGGAGGCCAACCGTGCCCCAGATATCTGTGTACAGTGGGATCCCTGACAGACAGACTGTCCAGGTATGATACATGCATGTTATGGGGGATTGCTGAACCCCAGATTTACCGCATTGCCTGTACAGGGAAAAGAGCTTGGAACCCAGGCTATAGGGTTCATGTTATGCAAAAGTCAAGCACTTTGCTGACTGAGCCACTCGAGATCCCCTGTGAACCGAGACATTGGTCGTAAACTGGTCATTTCAGCTCAGTCAGTTCCAGTCTTCTCGAACCAAAAACCATATGCACCGTAACTCCACACAGGTGAAAGTCACATTATCCACTAGAGGAATTAATTCTGACATTGGTAAACTATAGCGGTAAAAAATCAACTTGGATTTGGAAGCACTGTTCCTGTGACCCCTGGATCTTTGATGACAACAAATATACTACCAAACAGAGGAATACAGAAACTTCAGCTCGCTACATGTTCTCTCTTGGTTTCATTAGAAGGTTTTGTTCCACTTTTAACAACTTAACTTAAAATAATACACTATCTAACCCCTGGGATCTTCTTGTTGTTCTGTTTGCTGCAGGGCCTAATTAATCTCACTTTCACATTCCTCATGTAAGATTCATTAGTAATTTGTGTCAGGCCAGTGGATTTTATTTTTATTTAAAGAGTGCCACCTTATGGACATTTTTCATAGTGCAAAGAGGCTGCAAACCTTTGCCATTGTTGCAAGGCTGTTCCAGTTTTTTTAAGGAATAGTGTTGTACGACTCAAAAAAAAGGCAACGGATAACGATTTCTAGAATAAGTGTTTGCCTGGATCGCTCCTTCATTTTTTTTTTTTTTCAAATTTTCTTTCTGTCATGTCAGCAGGACGATTTACTGTGAGTGGTGTTCTTTGTTCATCGTCTTTATTAGCAAGTGATTACACAAAAATCATAATTATATGACATACATGCGCCCTTTTGTTGGAATTTGTCAGAATTTCTTCCAACACAATCGCACACTCCAGAGAAAATGAAAGAAAACTGAGAAAAATAATGCAGTACTGCCATCTATTGGCCGAGGACTACCATGCAAGTGAAACAGAAATGTATGGCGCATAGCCCAGTATGTCCACAAAAAACTACTTACAATAAAACTGGACCTACACTAGGCAGTTCTTTATGTACAGAATTATTAATTTTTGGAATAACTTGCAGGATTTGTAGTGGCGTCAGACACTACCGGGTCTTTGAAGACAAAAGTAGACGAAGTGATCATATTCACTGTAGACTAGATATTATGATTACATCCTCACAGTTATATATGACTAGATCATGAGAATCTTACTAAAGGGAACTGTAGCTTTTGTAGCTGAATCTTTTGAGGTTATGTCAATGTCCTGTATGTACAAAACACAACAAAAACAGCAAAAAAGACAAGACAGGACCTCAAATGAAGACCAATGGATACAGTACCCCTTGAAACTCTGTTTCAGTTTCTATTTAATATAGCCCACTGTAGATGTAATAAGTGTGACCACGAGTGGTGTTTAAAACCAGTCGAATACATTCCAGTCCATAAATCCAGTGTTATTAGGCTTACTATGTCACCTGTATTTATTGTGTTTAAAAACCTTTAAAATATACAGAAAGGAAACCGAATTCTGTCACCCACTCTTTGTTCTGAAGCAGTGTCCTAATACTGCTATTCAGACTGTACAGTTTGCGCATGACAATTAACCTCTTATCTGAGGAATGCAGAGTGAAATTTGGAAAACAAAGATACTTGGGGATTGAATTGGCACTTAATGAGAAACTTTATTTCTATATCCTAATTTATACATTCTTTATTTCTATAGTGTAACTCAGCTTCCCTTTATTAGCTGTTACAGCGCTGTGCAAGAGACGTGTACGAATGTGGTCAGTTGTATGCTGTTATATCGTCTTTCATGTGGCGTCGGTAGATGCTTTTTGTACTCGTTCTTTGTAAGTCGGACCGGATAAGCCTCTTTTAACATGACAAAAATGTAAACGAACACTTTTTGATGTTAATTTTGCTTTAAAAATTTATCCAAAGCCAAGGAGAACAGAGAAATTTGTATTACTGCTTTTGAATCTGTTCCATAATAATAATAATAAAAAAAAAAAAAAGTCATTAAAAAATGTCAAGGAGCTGACCTGTTTTCGACTCCGTTTGAAACACATGAATGCGAATGACGACATCTCATTCAGAGCTCAAGGACTGCCAGGCATCTGGAAGTCAGCATTATTGTCAGCGCGAATGCTGCGCATTGCAATCCCAGTTGGTGAGGAGAAAAAAACAACAAAGGCGTATGTGAATAGAGATGTCTGTCTGACAGAAGACGAAGCTGAGCTGAGGCTGACTTTGGGGGGGAGAGCAGGGGTTCTCAGGCCAAGGGTCAAAGTTGAACCATCTTTCTCTCTGTTGCTTGGCAACAACACAGAGGCCGCTTGTCAATTTCGGAAATAAAGACCTCACTCTGGTGGGGACTGCCTTGAAAGGACAAATGGGAGGAGCTCACAGGAACTATCCGGACTTCGTGGGCAGCCATTGGCTAAGAAAGGGATCCGCACTATTTCTCGGTGCCAACCTGAAGTTTGAAATTCCAGTAGGTCAGGACGCTTTTCTGTAACGGGTAGCCACTGGCATCGTAGGAAACACATTTTATCTCGATTTAGAAGGCGCTCAGGTTGTTAGCCGTCAGCGTTTCTGTGGATCAGTATTCAGAGCTCACCAGTGAAGGCCGATCGGTCTTTATAAAGAACAATTCTCTGCCGCGGGATCGCTGTTGCTTTTTCTCGCTCACTACCTGAAGCCCTGTAAGATCTGGTATGCTTGCGCCTTCTTTTGATTGCCAGTTATTCTATTGATTCTACAGTAATACGATTACACTGGTTTGATGGGTAGAACAGATGAAGGATGCCAAATTGACTTTAGTAAATTGTGTACTGAGTTCTTTGTTCTGCAGACAGATCTCTGAGGAAATATGCAGCATTTATATTTTTGATTTAACTATCTCAAAGACTAAAGTAAAACGCGGAGAGAGATGAGATTTCAACAAGGGTTGTTTCTGGAAAAACTCGACGCGTTAGATATAGATAGCTCCAGGCCTTGGCAATCCTCGAAAGTGTGAGAGAGCGATGTGTGTTGCAGAGAAGTTTGGGATAGAGAGAAGGAGAGAAACGGCGCAGTCTCCCAGGACGGATGAAGGGCTCCGGACATTTTCGCTAAACACAGATATAGTGACAATGGCAGAAAGACTTGGACGGGTTGTATCTGTCTGTGGAAAGACAGTTACCTTAAGGTTTATAACTATATTTATTTATAAGTATATTTTCTAGGGCCCGTGTCATGTGTTGTTAACATGTACACCAAAGAACTGTGTCTTAGAATAGTGGATAAGAATTTTGAAAAAAGTTTTATATGCTGTAATCCGCCCACACAATGTGTTTCTAATTTTCAACGTATTTAAATTGACTGCATAATTGAAGAATGTGAATATAATTGCCATGAGGACAAAGAAAAAAAGGTTATTTCCACAACACCTTGTGTTAACGATCATTACAATCACGATATGAATAGATATATGTTTTTATAATTCTGAAGGACGTTATTTGTATGTAAGTAAGTACATATTTAGTGTAACAATCTGCAAAATGTGAAAGTACAGTTACACATTTTGCACAAAACAAAAAAATAGTTGTGTTCTGTGCTAAATATATATATATATATATATCTGATCTAATATCACACTTGTATCATGAGGTCATATTACGGTTTAAAAAGTTAGTGTTAATGTTAGTGTTTTTAATTGACTAATCACAGCCCATTTGTAAATTGATGCTCTTCCACAGAGATCAGTGTAAGCATCCTTGCGTTGGCAGAGGAAATTCCGTTGTAGCAACAGCCAAAGATTGAAATAGTCACGGCTCACTCTGATTAGACTTTAGGACAAGCACTTGGATTCATATTCTAAAGATGGTTTGTTCTGCCAGTGGTGCTGAATCACTCATGCTTTCTGGCATTGCATCTTGATGTGGTGAGACATGGAGCCTGCTAGATGATGCAGTACAGTTTACACCAGAGATCCAAAACAATCTCCATCACTCCTTCTCTACTTGTTCTTTTATTGTCTTCAGTAAAGATACTAGTCAGAAGTGAAGGCTGTAATAATCCTGTCACCATGCACAAGCTGGTGAGTTCTCCATAATGCAACGATGTTTTTTTTCCTTCTGGCAACATCCCAGGTTCTCTGTGCTGTTATTTTATCTTTATTCACCCCATAATTCAAGAGAATCCAATCCGTGACAGTGTTATACACACAAAGAAACGGTGAATCTTGCGGTTCTTGAGGTCGGAGTTCACATTCTGGAATGCCCCTTCTCAGATGGCCAGGCGTCAGGCCGCAGGTTCGAAAGGTCCGAAGCGTTCCAGCCTCCATTGTGGCCCAGTGAATGCAGGGCCCCCTTGCTGACAGATTCAAGACAGCGTGGTGCCCAGGAGAGATGGGGAATGTGGCCCCGCTGTCACTGCCCCTGACAGATGGGCTTGTCGTGATCGAGAGTGTTGACCCCCCTCTTCTCTTCCTAGATGGGCAGGGGGAAGGGTGTCCAGTGGATTTGGGCTGGACAGTTTTTTTTTTTTTTTTTTGGCAGAAGACTTCCCAACGAGGAAGCAGTTTTTTGCTGCACTTTACAGCTCCTGGTAAAGGGGTAATTATATGGTAAAATGTTCTAGAATTGCAATGTTGCAATTACCTGAACCCTCAGTACGTGGGTTGATACACGAGAACAGTGTGCTAAGTAGCAATTACAACAAAACAAGCCAAAGTGACAGTGGAGCTATGAAGTAATGTCCTGCCAGCTTTTTTGTTTCACCTGCAGATGTCTGCGGTGCATGCATTTTGATGTTTGCTTTGAGTGGATCATATTCTATAGTTTGAATTGGCAGGAGGGTAATTGAAAAAGGCAAATAATCAGAAGGATATTAGTCTTTATTGAGAAGAGTGAAAAAGATAATGGGCTTGTGGATGTCACCTGCCAACTTTTGTCTTTCTTATAACTCTTCTAGTCTTATTCGTCTTATTCGATTGGGTTTTCTCAGCTGTGATTACTGTTTGCACACATTAAAACATATACAGAGCAGCTGAAAATGTGTATTGGTGATTATTATACAGAATCTTTGGCATTCTCTTTGAAGGCAACATGATCTTTGCTTATGCATCGTACTGATTTTTACCTCTGCACTTTCATGGGGATTGTCCAATATATTGTTCACACTTTTTCATCATGGCCATTTGTACCATGCACCGACCAACTGCTGCCCCTCCCTCCACAATTAAGAGTGTTCAGTCTGATCTTCATTTTCTCACGTCGTTCTCTACCTTTAATGATATTCTGGCAACTGTCAGTGGGTGAGAAGGGGAGTCTAAGTGTGAAGTCATTAGCAAAGCTGTATTTGAAGGTGGATACATAGGTGTATGTTTAGTTGTCTTGCTTGTTTTTGCATTAGGAATGTGTTTTTTCAGGATGTTTGCCTTTTTGTTTGCCTTTTGCCAGTGTGACGGTGCCTAAAAGTGTCTTTTCTCCTTCATCTCCCTCCATCTCTCCCTCTCTGTTACTCCCTCTGTCTTTCTGTTCCTCCTGTCCCCCTCTTTCTCTCTGTCCTTGTTCCCCTCTTTCTGCCTTGCTCTTCCCCGCTTCCCTTTTGCTCTCCCATTTATCCCTGTATCTATCTTTCCCTGTTCTTCTCTGCCTGTCTTTCCCACTCCCTCTGTCCACTCTCTCCCTCCCTCACTCCTGGTCTCTCACCTGTTTCTTTCTTTCACCTGCTTCCCTCCTCCTATCTCTACCACCCTCTCTCTCTCCCTCTCTCTCTCTCTCTCTCTCTCTCTCTCTCTCTCTCTCTCTCTCTCTCTCTGTCTCTGCATGTCAGGTGATTCAGCAGGCCCTGCACAGGCAGCCCAGCACAGCTGCACAGTATCTTCAGCAGATGTATGCAGCCCAGCAGCAGCACCTGATGCTGCAGACCGCCGCCCTCCAGCAGCAGCACCTGAGCAGTGCGCAGCTGCAGAGCTTGGCCGCTGTCCAACAGGTGAGTGCAGACCCTGCAGATCCTACTGCAGACCTACACTACACACACAGGGGGGAGGCCCCGGGAGAGACTGATTCTCCACTAAGGGTAAACCTAGGAAAAGCTTTTGTCTAGACAGCCATCATTGCTAGGGTCATCAGCATGATGTGTGCATAGAGTGCCCAAACCCTCTCTCTGGGTTTAATTTCCACTTGCTCATCTCCATGTGTATATAAATCATTTAAAATAACTCACAGAGAGATCCTTGCTGCCTTTTAAAAGAAAGGCAGACATCTGAAAAATGACCAGTAATTCTACCTTTAACTTTTGATTTAATTGGAAAACTATATCTATTTTTATAAGTTTTATATAAAATTTCTTGATAAAGTTATGAATTTTAAAAATGACATACCAAGGAAATGAATAAATTACCCGTACAGTTCAGATTTACAAAAGCCTTTTACAAAGCAAAATAAAAACAACAGCATTTTTAATTGACATATTAACAGCGTACAGCAGAATGGCGGAAAATACCTATGAAAAGTAAAATGCATGTAGTGCTCAGTCATATCAGTGCTGGCAAATAAACATGTTACTTAATAAAGTGTTAATGAAAAAACTGGTCCTTGGTCGTAGGTTTAGTCAAAAAAGTTCAAATGCTGTACACTGTGAAGTCCTGTCCAGTGTTTATAGTGTATTGTCTTTTTTTAAGATCAATGGGTTGTCTGTGTCTGATGTGTGGTTTTACCACAATACTAATTTATTACAATGAGTAATTGATTACTTATCCTGAAATGTCAGCAGTATTCTTCATGCTTATCCTCTGTCCACATTAGCCATGCTTATACCATGTAATTCAGATTGCAGCCTTTCCGGAGGGGGGGTTTGCTTTTGCTCTGAATGCATGCATTATCCACACTGCCAATGTCACTTCGCTGGAGTGCTTTTTCTTATTTATGTTTCCTGCTGTCTCTCTGAAGCTATCAACCTTGACCCCAGGCAAATGATCCCTTTAAACCGAGAGAAGCACTGAAAAATGTATTGACTACCTGTCAGATGTGCTGTGGGCCAGATTTGTGGGTCCTGTCTCGAATGTCAGAACTTGATTTAAGATTTTACATGCAACCTTCCTGGAGGAAGCTTTTTAAAAATAACTGCCAATTTTTCATTGTCACTCCGGGGGGAACAGGGTTCATGTTTATCCTATCATCAGCAAAGGATGATGGGAAATAAGAAACAAAGGGCATCGTGTTGCATTTTTGAAGTGTGAGACTGAGCAGCCTTTGTTCAGTGTTAGTAACCGATACAACTGAATCAATAAAAAGAAAATCACTTCGTTACCGATGCCAGATAAACAGACTGGTGATGGCTGTCAAAATGGCCCAAAAATAAACCCATTTTAAAATTCCACCCGGTGCGGTGTTTTCGTTCACTGTGGCCCTGTTTCTGCGGGGTGTTCTCCACCAGACTCCCACGAAACCCAAGCAGACACGTTTCCCAGACCCCTTGCAGAGAATGCACCCCCACTTCCTGCTGGCTGCTTGTTGAGCGGTGACAGTGATTAATGTCACTTTACCTGGGGGAACGCCACCCCTGTTACCAAGTGACAGAGCACAGGCCTCAAATGACTTGTGGGAAGGTGTCAGAGCTGGGCAGGAGGGAGTCAAATAAATGCATTAAGAAGGAAATTGTTAGTGTGTAATGGCTCACAGTGTGTCACTGTTGACTCCAAATTGTTAAATGGCCAGATTTATGGTGTATGCACTCGCTTAGGTTTTTGTCATGTGAATTGCCTAGGGAACAAAACAGGCATAAATGATAAATGATCAACTCTTAGATCTATAATCAATATGACTGTGATTCACGCTGTCATCATTAGTGCAAAGCTCCATGGACTGCCGAACTACGATGCTGTGCAAGTGTCATAACGAAACAGTAACAAAAAAAATCAGAGACATGACTTGAATCTGAAACTCGACAAAGCACATTGTGGCCAGACAGAATGTGGGCCTTAGAGCTTTCAAAAGAGGAAAAAAAAAACGTGGCACCAAAATAACACTATGGTGCAACGTCACATGGCTTCCTGAAGCTGGCATCATTCGCCTCAGCCCCCAGACAGGGCACGATGTAGTGGCACGATGCCAGTTTCTCAGCTAGGCTTCACTGTCGCCTTAGCGGACGCATCTGTGCCTTCATGAGCTGCCCGCCGTTCGGGCTTCGGAGAACTGGCGCTGATGGACGAGGCACGCCGGTCCCCGAGGGCGTTCTCGTTTTTCACAGAGTCTGGGGTGAGCGGCCCCACGCGCTCAATGTTCGCTTTCGGGCTGGACCGAGGATGTCTGGCCAACCCCTACACATCCGGAGGCCAGTGCCTCTGTGAACAGAGCGGCCTTTGAGTTCACAGGGTCTGTGTTTTAGAGTACAACCAGGCAACTACAAAACAAAATGAAAGAAATGGACTGAAAATATGAAGGTTGAAACTGCATGAGTTCACATAAATGCAGTGAGTGAGGTTTTAGTTTTGTTTTTCTAAAGCAGGCATATCATGATTCAGTACATATGCAAACATTTTCCCACATGAAAGGTGAAAAGGAAAAAAATCTGCATTCGGTTTTATGTTTTTTTTATTTTTTGTATACTCATTCATGCAATAAGGACAATAAGTCAACTGCCTTGTAAACGTAAGTAACATAATTACATTTAGTTATAAAGTTATGCACACATTCGTACAAATAAGTGCGCTGAGAACCAATAGCAGCTCAGAAAAGCTAATTGCAGTAAGCTAATGGTAGGCGGGCATACGGGAGTGGTCTTTTTCCGTGGCCATGCTGTGCTCTTTCCCCCTTTGCTCTGAGGGTGGTTACAGGCTTGCATCTGGTGTGAAAGCCGCTTCTGTGTGGTAGCTGAGATTAACAGGCCATGTGTCTGCCTGCTCTCTCACCCTCTCAGGCCAGTCTCGCCGCAGGGCGCCAGAACTCCACCCAGAATGCGATCACAGCCCAGCAAACAGGATCCTCTCAAACCACAGTGAGTCTACGCCACAAACGTATGGGATTATATGCCTTGCATATGCTGTTGCAGCTGCACTTATGAAGCAGAGCTTAGAGAGTTTAAAAGGACACACACACACACACACATACAGTATGTAATTATATAGTGTATATCTGTGTGTGTGTGTGTGTGTGTCTACTGTGCAACAGTGGAAGCAACTCTGCTTCAGTCAGGCCCTTAGTGAAACCTCTGTGTAATCTGTCTTAATTAAAACAAACATTCAATTCAATTATGCAGGCTGTTGGAGTTAGTGACTGCCTCGCTGCTGCTAGAGTTACTGACAAAATTATCACACTAAAATGTGCCATATTTGTTCTGTATTGCTGAAAATGAAGGTCTGGGCCATGTGTCAAATATGTCATATATGCAATAGTTGCTTCATATGGTTTGCCTGTAGGGAGAGCCCCTATATGAGGTCATGTGTGGTTTGCATGCAGCACACCCCAGTATTAGGTAATATCAGTGTCCCTCTCTCCCCTCTCTAGATTAATTTGGCCACTTCCCCAGCGGCCGCCCAGCTGATTAGCAGAGCGCAAAGTGTCAACTCTGCCCCTGCGGGCATTACCCAGCAGGCTGTGCTTCTGGGAAACGCCTCCAGCCCTGCCCTCAGCCAGGCACAGATGTATCTGCGTGCCCAGATGGTAAGGACTTCATCCCACCACACACATACAGATGTGCACATATGCATGTAGTATATACACACATGCATGCACGCACACAATACACACACATAGATGCCCAAGCATGTATCTCACACACACACACACAACATATGCAGACAGACTTGCTCATCATATATACACACACATCTACAGCTTACACATGCATGGATCATACACATGCAGCCACACAATTACACAGATTCAAGATGACTCATCACAGACACCATCTAGAAAGATGCCCAACTCCACCGGTGTATTGGTGTGAATCAAATTATTTTAGGTGAGGTTGTGAGATATTGCTGAAGTTCATTTCTCAGTATAGACATTTGTTTGAATGATTGGAGTTCTGTATATACAGGAAGCGTAAGCATACTGCAGAATTGTCTTAAATCTGTTCTGGTTGCCTAGTTTTTGCTGTGTGTGTGGGGGGGGATTCCATTATCCTGTGGGTGGAGTATGTCCAAAGATTCCACTGAAAACCATTGAGATAAAGACTCTATCGCACATGTGCCTCATGCACCTGTATGGTTATACGTGTGTTCTGTGGGAGTTTTGTGTTGCACACCTCTGTATTGCTACACTGCAATGACCGTAACCATGGCAACAAACAATGTTCCATGTGAAGGTGATTTTCTGCACTAATCGGTGCTTGAACACCCTGCAACATCTGCATGTATACATAGAGGGCAGCTTGGTCTGCCACGTCTTCTGTTTTTCCTGGTGGTGCACTACAGTTGCCTTATGACAAAACATCAGATTTATCAAAAGTTGCTTCAGTTTGCATTTTATTGTGTGGAGAGCACATAGCAGTTCATGCTCTCCTTTGAAAATAAAGTTACTGATTTTAACCAAAAAAAAGGTATGGACATTTGCTGAAAATATCTGTTTTGAACAAATAGCTGTGAAATTGTAACCAATTATAACCATAATTACACATGTATCTAGTTACAGTTTGCATACATAAATAAGACTGTGTTGTGTCTGACACATACAAAACAATAATTACATATGTTTGTCATGTCTTTGTAATATTTTTTAACCTCAGTATCACGACTCAAAATCCTTCTCTGCTTTCAGCGTATTTTTAAAGACAAGTAGTGAAAACACACACACATGTTTTTCTACACATTTCTTATTCCTGTTTATCACCAGTCAAGTGGCCATTTAATGATTGTGCATGGCTAAAGTATCCCTGCTGCTCCTGGAAGTAACAGCCAAAGGCAATCCGATTTTCAAATAGTTCCAAATAAATGCAAGTATTACTTTTATTTGTAAGTCGCAGTTTGGCAAGTTCAGTTTGTATTGCAAAAAGCTCAGTTGCATTCATTTGTAAGTCAGAGGGCAAGGGCTGCTTCAGAGTTAAGGACAAAATGCTGATTGAACCCAGGGGTGAGACTTAAGGAGTGCTCTCTGACCTTCCACAGCCAGTCTGTTCTGTCTCCATATGTTAGAGAGAGAAGCCACGTTATGCTTTTGCGTGTCACTGACCTCAGGTCAGGTTCCCTCCAGTTTGTCATCTGGATCTCGGTTCCATTGAAGAAGCTGGTCTGTCTTGCAGCCGGGGTGTGTGAGTGAAGTTGTAGCATGGCAGCAGCTAATTAAGAAAACAAGCAAATCTCATGTTGGAATCCTTTGCATGTTTGTGCTGGCACAAGCGCTGTGCGGTATGGCCGCTTTTCAGGCCGAGGCCATCATTAGCCTCAGCACTCTGGGGTCCCTGTGGATTTGAAAGGCCGAGCCACCCATCCATCTGTCCGACGCCGAGGAATGGGTTAGGTTTCGTTTTTTGGTGGCGCGCCTGGATCGAAACCGCCCCAGATTATATTAAACAGCTTTGCTTGTCATCACTATCGATTTATTTGGAGCTGCCCACATGTGGTCTTGTGCTTGTTTCAGCATATTCATGTTGTGTGTGATAAATACTCTCCAGCTATCACAGATGTCTAGACAGACTGTTCCCGCAGTCTAAAGCACACGTCGCAGCTAATGTCCCATTCTGTTGGCAGATACGTGCTGGTAATTGACAGGAATTTTGTTTACGGACATGCATCTGAACAGAAGCTGTCTAGAGTGACATACTCATTTATATGGCTTAATTTCTTTGCACCATCTCATATTTATTTCCAAGATTACAGCAATGCTCTTGGATTCTGTGGGCTGGCAGGCTGTGCAAGATGCCTGGGAATAGTACATGAAGTACATTATGATTCAGCAGTGTTTAAATAAACAGTTTTGAACACTTAGATTCATGCCAGCTGATCTGCCAACAGCTTACATGATTCACCAGCCCCCTAATTAAAAGCAGTTCAGATGCCAGTCACACAGTTTATAGAAACCTCACTGGGATTTTGAAACAACAGTAAAACCATACTCCATCAAAATGCAATGTATAAATACAAAAATTCACATTCCTAAGATCCCAGAGGACTCAAATGGCCTTGTCCACCATGCTGTAGTGTATAAAAATGTCATGAATGCCTTTTGATCTTTAAATACTTGTGCAACAATACCTCTGGCTCCTTGTTTTTGCTATGATCAAACCCTCTTTCCATGAATGTTTTCAAGTTCTCTTGGGAGAGGGTTTTTTGGCTGGCTATGAGAAGCATAACTAAACAATAATCAGACCAGAAGCCAACAATAATAACTGCCTGCATGTTCGCATTGCACTTTAACAATGGTAATGTCGGAGTTATACGACTTGTGTTCTCAACAGGACAGCTTTCCATATAAAGTACATTAATATTTTATGGTCATGTCCTGTGGCCATCATTCTGTTGGCTGCCAGTGTCCCCATACATTACATCCTGACTGGTGTGTCGCAGAGGATGTTTGAAGAGTTCAGCGGAATCAAAACAGAGCCTTAAAACAGCGCAGCAGCTCATTCTATTCACCAGTTTTTATACCTCACTACTGGAATGGTGCAGTGAAACCAACTAAAGTAAACAGGATTTTGCTGCCGTGGTTTTGCCAGATGGATTTTCAGGAGCTGTGCTCAGAACTGATGGTATAAATGGAGGGCAAAGTGAGGCGTTGTTTTTTTTTTTTTAAACCCAGCAGCTTTATTGAGTTGCCTCCGTGTAGCTGGTAGACACGCACCTGTGAATAGTGGTGTGCTCTGATTGCTGGTACATTCTCCCCGTCTCTGAGCTGTTGAACTTTACCCCTGTTCTAATGACAGAGTCACTTAGCTCACGTCCTGCTTGCAGACTGCGATGGAAAGCAGTGATCATGAAACAGATGTTCCTGACACTTGGCATGTCAACAGCCAGACGTCTGACCCGACAGCGGCGGATCTGGTGACGCGTGATTACAGTGTGTATTGGGGGTAAATGTGCAGGTGCTCCCTCCAGGGTTAGTGCTCTTGCACGAAGTGAGCGCGTTACCCAGGGAAGGAGCTCAAGGACGCCCCGTTTTCGTGTGATTTTCAGGCACAGCAAAGTAGCCTTGTGCAAGTAGCTAGGAGCCTAGGACGTGCTGTTCCTTTGTCCCCTCAGCTCATCTTCACCCCGGCCGCCACCGTTGCCACCGTCCAGCCAGAGGCCACCACACAGACTGCTGCTCAACAGGCTGCTACTGCACAGGTAACGCCCGCACCCCAGCAACGCACACAGCATCACACACTATGTATCCACAGTTAATACACATACATACAACTCATCCACACATGCAAACAGTCTTAGCACACACCAAATACACACACATTCACTTGCTGAGATTCACAGATACACACACACACACACACACACACACACACACACACACACCCAAAGGCCTGAAAAACAAATCAGTTATGACTGTGTTTCCAGGAAAGCAGCTGATGTGATGCACAATATTAGAGTAACAATAGAGCGGCAGCCAGTGTGAAACACAATATCAGAGTGACAAGCAATTGAGCAACACACACGCTGCTACACAGCAGGTGTTTGTGTAATTACTGTGAACTGCACTAGAGGGCATCAGAGTAGCAAAGTAAGCTCTAGACATACAGAGGGAGGGCGGTACTGTAAGAAATGCAGACTTGACCTTTAACCTTTCACAGCATTAACGAGTGTAAACGCCATGCTGTGTACCCGAGTCATCCAGGCCGTGGCCCGGCTCATCTCCTTTTCCTCACCTTGGTCTCCTCTTAGGTGCAGAACCTGGCCATCCGTGGCCAGCAGGGGGCGACGCAGGCTTCTCCCTCTCAGACACAGCTCCAGGGCCTGAGCCTCAAGCAGGCCCAGGGGGGCCACCAGCTCTCCCTTGCCAGCCCAGGCCACCCTGCAGTCCAGCTCAAGGGTCCTGCCCAGGGAGGACAAGGTCCTGGGGCAGCAACGAAAGGAGGGACGCTTGAGGGTCCCTTAGAGGGGCCAAAGAAAGGCGATCCTACCAACGACCTGGCGCCCCGCATGGCCAGCGTGAGCCGGACAGTGACAGCTGTCACAAACCACACCCTCATCACCCCTGGTAAGCCTCTGACTTCCTCTCATGACAATGAACTGATGTTACACTGATATTACACATGATATATTTATTTCTGTATTGCAGTATTATTATATTTTTATATTTACTGACTGGTGTGTGGTAGTACACTTGGCTTCCCTTGTCTAGTCAGGTTGCACAAGTTAACTTGTGGTAGGGCTTGAATAGTGTTATGCTCACACTCACTGGTCTGGGAGTGTTGCTAGCCTGGTCTGACACTGTTGGTCATTCAATTTTAATAGATACACTTCAGTTCTTTTGTACTGGAAGTCATTCTGGATAAGAGTGTCTGCTAAGTGAATGTAATGTAATATAATGTAATGGAATATATTGTGTATATTCTGTAATTTTTATTTTTATACTGCTGGCTATAAGTCCAACATAAAATATATGCACATCCATTAATTGCTAGGCAAAAGTTTAGATAAACCAACAAATAACTTCATTACATTTGTACTTACTTCCACTTACTTCTAGTGCAGCTACAAGCGGTGTCACAGAGCAACAACAAACATGCTTTATGCTGTCATACTGGTGAATGGATCAGTATATTGGTGAAAGAATAGTACCCGCAAACTGTCCTGAAAATGCATTTCTATAATGGTGAAACATGATGCTTTGACCTGCCTGGTCTTCCATTCGCCACGTAAATGTTTGGTTCACCAGCTTCTGGTTCACCCTCCAGTGAAGGCATTTTTGGGACCTACAGCAGTGAGTGGCTACTACTCCTTTATGTACATATGACATATTTTCTACTGTGATAATATAACATATGTTTGTGATTGCTTACTGTTGTGTGATGCTGCTTGCAGCAAGCCTAAAATAGTTTTTAATTACCATAGTGAGACAGCAGGTCTGTCATGCCAATGTTCAATGATACCGTACACCCTGTACTTGTAAGTTTTGTAATGGGTTTTGACAGGAGATTATACTGTGTAAGGGAACTGTCCAAAAAAACAGGACCCCACATTCCAGTCAGTTGCACATGTGAAATTCAAACCTTAAATTATGCCTCTGTCTTCGGGACTATCATTGTTTTGACTATCATTGACATACGCCCCCATGCATGAGACGATCTGACTGAAAGCAAAAATACCGCTCTGTCGTGGGTGTCTTTGCACTGTCTTTGGCATGTCTGGATGTGTCCTGAGACCGCTCGCTGCGGAGAGGGAGGGGAAACGTGTTGTCTCTATAATATATCACGCCTCATAAAGACGTGGCCTCTTTCATCTCTGCATTTGAGTGAGCTGCAGAGACACCTTCCTGTGTTCCTGTCTGGGAGCAAGGGGTCACAGGAAGGTGATTGTGTGTGTGTGTGTGTGTGTGTGTGTGTGTGTGTGTGTGTGCGTGCGTGCGCGCGCGCGTATGTGTGTCTGTGTGGGAGCCATGTGTGCTTGTATGAATGAACAAGAGTGTCTACGCTTGTGTGAATACATGTACATATTTGTGTTTGTGTGTGTGTGTGTTTGTGTATGTGTGTATGTGTGTGTTTGTGGTATGTGTGTGTGTACATGTGCTGTCATGGAGACAGACCTCCTGCACTGTGTTGATAGCTTTGTTTTATTACTGAATTGCATAAAAAAGCGGATAGGCTGACCACTTGCTGTCAAAGAAAGGATTTGGTTGCTAGGCAGCACCAATCAGGAGATGAAGGAAACCACACCTGCAGCTGTGTGTGTGTGTGTGTGTGTGTGTGTGTGTGTGTGTGTTGTGCGTCAGAATTCTGTGCATTTAACAATGTAGCCCCAGTAAATGGAGCCCCACTCCAGTAACAATTTAGGAGACCTGAAGGTCACGTGACACCATGACACCCCATTCAGATTTTCACCTCAGCAAGTAATTAAACGGAGCCTCTTCTCATACTTCATTAATAAGTACCACTATCCGTGTGGCTGTAGTCTTGTTAATCTGCTTAGATGTCTGCAGTAGAATATATTTTAAAGAAGGCTGCCATGATGAAATGCTGTAGCCTTGTTGTGCCTCATGGTTACGTAAGCCCGGATCATGGCTGTGTTACAGCCATGTAAACGCATTTTGCGTGTCCCATTTTAATTTTGGTGCAGTGAGCCTGCATTTTGGAGAGCTCACGTCTGTCCCACTCTTTCAATGTGACACTCAAGCTGGTTCAGGGCAGCTGCTGGGGCAGCGTGCACACACACACACACGCACACACACACACATGAGCACACACACTCACACACGCACGCACACACGCGTGCACACGCACATGCACACACACGCACGTGCGTGCACACACACACACGGAGAGCAGCGAGGTGCAGCTCAGAGACACTGGCAGAGATAGCGTAGATGTGGAGCGTGGAGAAAGACCTGGCACACCAGCAATTAAGGGATTTTCCATCAGAACTGGAACCAGGCAGAACCGCAAAGTTCTATTTCTGGGAGCCTTTCCACTGGGTTCTCAGTGTTGGAGAACTAGACCTACACAAAGTGGAGCCATGGATTGCCAGTACTGAAACTTCCATTGATTCAGTGAAAGCAGGGCTGTGTGTGGGGCAATAGGGCTGTGTAACCTGGCTATCCTGTTGGTGCCACTTATTGTTTGAAAAAGTCACTTCCCTGGCATTCAGTTCAGTTCAGGTTCAGCTGGGTTCAAAAGTGCTCATCTCACTGCATTAGTAGTTTTAACACTAGCAGTGTGGGCTAGACAGAGTGTGATTATGAGGTCTATAATAAGCAAATCTATGGGGAGCTGCATAGCAAACAGCTGTTTTATAATTCCAGCAGGCTACGGGCATAGATTTCAGCGGGGTCGTCCTCAAGACAGATCAAAGATAAATTCCACATAATGTTAGCAGACATTTCTCCAAGAATAACCACAGCCCTTTCACAGTTTGTTCTGATAGATTGTTTTGCCATCTTGTTAAAACCTCTCAACCCCCCATGACTGGCTGAGCAGGCAGTGGTTGGGAGCATTTCTGTGGAAGGACATGAAGAGAAAGCATACCAGAACCCTGACATTGTTATGTAGTGAAGGCCTTATGTAGATCTTTTGTGGGACCCTTCACAGTAAGCCTTTGCCAAACAGTCTAAATGTGTGTATGCACAATGTACATGTCTTTACAGTAGGATGAAAATGATTTGTACGATACAGGAAACAACAATTTTCTACAGCTGTTCCCTGGTTGTTGAAGCCCACAGCTAGACCAGATAGTCTTCTGAAAGCACCAATAAGCTGTTTTGTAAGGAAGGGAAAACCGGGGAATCTGCCTACACAACTGTCATTACTGCTGGCTGAAGCTCCACAGCTCCCTGCTGTGACAGGATATGGCCACTTTTTGAAGTGACTCCCATCTTGAAGCACTCCTATACAGGAGTATAGGAGTGCTTCAAGGTTACAGGCTCTCATTACACTGCACCATTCCTTTTCTGAAGGGCAGCCATAATGGGGAATGTGGTGTCACTCATGATTTGCAGGGAGAGGGGCAGCAGGAAGAGCAGCAGTCAAAGAAGCATAAAACCACAGTGAAATATTTCATTCTTAACGAACGTATTGGAAACCGATCTCATATGCATGGATAAGTCATTGACGGCACATGCAGATAGTTGGGGGAAATGACTGTGGCTAGCGCAGTGCTGTGTCATGGTGCCTCCCCGGAGTGGCACCCGTGACATATGTGAGTACTAAAGGAAATGTTGGCCCCTTCCTCGTGGAGCCTTAAATCTGAATTCCTCAGAGCTCGACCCCCTCCTCGCCTCCGGTCGGCTTCCCCGAACTAATCACTTCCGATCCGGGCTGACTGATTCCAGATCGTCCGGGAGGGAGCCGTTACAGTTGAGGCTTGCTGGGGCTGTGTGTACTGACCCCAGGTCAGCCGTACGGCAGATGCTGGCCTGATTTACTGGGGAGACCGTGCTACCCCAGCGAGCTGGTCAGTCTCTGCATGAGAATCTCATTAGAGTTTAAAAGCGGCTCACTGTGATGTGGGCGGAGCTTTTCTCCCGCGCACCGCTTTTCCTGCCAGGACCTCATTTGTTAGGAGCGCACCGTAAGCAGGACCAGACGCTGCCTGGACTGACCCTGCGGACGAGGGGGTGGGGACACTGCGGGGACGCGACTGACGGACGGGCTGAGAGGGCCTGGGGCCCCAGGGGGCGTGCGGGTCCTTTGATGAGCCGCTACTGGGAGGGGGGGTGAGGGGGAAGGTCAAGGTCACAGTTAGGGTCAGGGTTAGGTGAGCAATCTGTGGTATGAGGTAATGCTGCTGCTACAGGTAATTAAGAGCGTTGTGAGCATATCAGTGTGATTTTGGTTTCTGTGCACCGTAGAGTAATGGTGAGGTACGCAGCATAAAACAGTTATTGTTCTATGCAGACATTTCATCTTTGTGGTTTTTAGCTTGATGCTCAAACTCCGTGTCACTGGATGCTCTCAACTTATGTTCCTATTGAACTTGCTCCTGTGAAATGCACTTTGCCATGATGGCAACATTTCGACATTGTCTTAGCTTGGAGAACAAAGCTATGACAACTGTCACTCGTTAAGTGGCCTATAAATCAAGGTTTAAATGCTTGTGAAGTTGCACCAGTGCATGCAGACTCTGAGACGTCTGTGTCTCATTCATGTGTATTCATCCAAACACTCATGGGCCTTTTGGCAAAGGGGAGGTGACAGGGGAATGTGTGGCAGGTAAAAATACCAATGGCTTGTTTTCAGATATGCTACCTGTTTGAAACTTTAGCTGTTCAGTGAAATGCAAGTAATCAGTCTTGCCTCTGCAGGTCGGATGACAGAAATTGCTGAGGAGCAGACCATTTTGAAGTGGGTTATTGTGTGCCGAGAACCATGCAAATGTTCCTGGCGTACGTCCATTAATGCAAATAATCTTGGCCATGTCATCTTTTTGTAGCAAATGGCATCAGCTAAGCAGGACTGGCCTTGGCTAGTATTTAAATGGGAGACCTCCAGGGAAAATCCGGTTATTACTGGAAACAGCGTTGGTGGGCCAAGAGCAGGCAGTCTTCCCATTGAACCAAGTGGTAATCCAATGCCCCAGTGCAGTGATGGCGACGCTGTGCTGTGGGAGATGCCACGTTTTAGGTAAGATGCCACGCTGCAGTCCTGTTTCCCTGCGGGTAGAGATGTTTTTTCTGGTGTAAATCTGCAAAGATGTTTGAAATGAGATTTGCTAATTCTTTCACTAAACGCCACCTGGTGAAAATTTCACACCCTCATGTCTGCATGAATATAAACCTATAAATGGATTATTTTAATTTATTAAATGCCAAGTCTTTCTACTTTAAGCAGGCTTGGTGTATCGCAGATGGAAATTCCTATTGAAGGAGTGTGGTGTGTGAGAGAGAGTGAAAGAGAGAGAGACGGCCCCTGGGGGAGTCGTCCATTACACATCGTTGTTGACGTTCCTCTGCTGCCCCGCCTCAAGCAGGGATAGAGTTTCGCCAGAATCTGGACTGGCCTGGGAGCAGCTGTCCTGCAGCTCTGTGCATTGAGCATTCGGGCCTTTTCATCCCCTCCTCTTTGGCAAAAGCCGCCAGCCCCTTGCGGGAACATGCCCACGCCATCCAGAATCCCAGAAGGACCACCGTGCAGATCTGTGCGCTGGACGCCTGCCGCCTGCTAAAATAGAGCGGGCCCGGCTCCAGGCTTCCGCGTGTAGAGTGGCAGCTCCGAGCTACCCAGAGTGTGGGCGTTGGCGCTCGCTCTGCGTCTGGGCGGCCGCCGAGCTGGGGGTGTGTTTTCCATTACGGTACTGTCCCGGGGTGTCCTAAACGCAGGCAGCCCCTCAGAAGGAGAGGCGGACTGGGGTTGTGTGGCTCTGGAGGCTCCTCAGAGATGGCTGTATCCCCCCCCACTTTCCCTTCCAGTAAGCTGCCTGTTCTGGACGTAGGCTGGGACACATTGTGCCAGGGTATTGATGTTGGTGGGGCTAAAACCAGGGCCTGGTCTTTAATGTCTGACAGCCTTGTGGAGTTCACTGGGCAGCGTGCTGGCTGGAGGAGGCTGGGTCCTGCTGGGTGCTGGGAACTTGGGGCTGAAGGGTAAGGGGGTTGATTGGGGGGCTTTCCAGGGATTTGTGTGTGTGTGTGTGTGTGTGTGTCTGTGATTATATGTGTGTGTGCGTGCACATGCGTGCATCTCAGCAGGATCATAGACTGACTCAATTCCACTGGACAACAGAGAGCAGTGCATCTGTGGGAGGTCTGAATCATCCAGCTTCATACCCTGACAGCTTTGGGAAAGTTCCCCCCCCCCCCCCCCAGCCCCAGCCCACCACCAAGTCAGACATTACTGCCATTTCCTTCCTTTCCAACATTTGATTGTAAAAGGCCTGCACTTGGAAGCAGAGTCCTTTTTTTGTACTGTGTTCATAGAAAATTTGGTGGCACATCTTGACACCACACTAAGACCACCCAGTCTGTAAGCTTCATCTTCATTTATGATGTGCCACCAATCATAAACCTTATCAAATTTGTCATCTGAATAGGAGTGTCTAGGCTAAAGCCCCAGTCTGGCTCCCTAGACTACTCTAAACAGCAACTTGATAGCCCCTGTTGAGTCAGGATTGGTGGGTTTGGGTACTAATTACCATTCTGTGACAGGCCAAGTCATGGAAGAGCAGACATGAGTGACAATGTTTGTTCTGAAGTTGTGGCCAAATTTGCCCTTTCTTCAGATAGTAAAGAACACAAATGCAGGGGTGATCATAATAGACCATTTAAATGCACAAATCGTAACATGGGAATGCATTCTGCAACACTTCAGTTGTGTTAACTTCCCACAGAAAATGAATCAGGTAAATGGTCTACTAATTGCATGGTCCACCCTCTTGCTCTCTGACTGGTGTAATGGTGAAGGCCTGGTGGCCAATGGCTGATCAGGCTTCTACATGGGAGAGTCATGCGAGAGTGCTTCAGACAATGTCCATTTGGGGCCAACTTGTGTTACTGCCCCGGCAGATTTTCTGAACTGATGATCTGATCACCTGGCCGCCTCATCACCCCCCACCGCTGGAATCCCTTGCATTCTGAGGTCACTGCTGTAAAAGGGAAATGAGTTCTCACTTGCCCTTCTTAACTCAGTAAAAGTTATTTAAAGCAAAAAAAAAAAAAAAAAAAAAAAAAAACACCTCTGTCCTCTGAAAACCTTTTCACATTTAAGGTTGTTACTAATGTGATATTACCATGCTCCCTCTTGCTATTTAGTATTATCCTGCCCTGTAGGGCTGGTAGAATCTTTACCACATAAAGAAATGACATTTTTAGCACAGACACACACAAACATGAAAGTGTTTCCACCAGAGGCCGTGGCGAAACCAGAAAACCACATTTTACTCCACTTGCATGGAGATTTCTGTTTTCCACTGACTCGGAGACTCCAGTTATTTGGAAATGAAGGGGCCGACGTTTCGGACGTGTCCTGCAGTATGAGAACATTATGACAGAAGCAGCATCACGGGTGTCTAAACTGATCAGTTCAGCTTTGCGAGAGGGGTGGCGTGGTCTCCGTCTTTCTTATACGCTCCGCCACGTGCAATAGGACGTGGGCGACCAAGCCCATTAACCTGGAGTGAGCGCAATGTACCGGCCAAAACAATGGCAGCCCCGGGGGATCTCTGCACTGCGTCAAACTCAGGATGTGGCGGTGCGCTGTAACGGCTTTCATACAGGAAAAACAGGAGGGGAAGTTACCATCGCAACCATGTTTTTCTGTAAATAAAAACATTTTTCCTGCTTTTATATGCCAGCAGTTGAGTCCCCAAAGTCACTCTGTGCTTATTTCATTTGGACTGTGAGATGCATCACTCCATACACGGGAATGTGCTGAAAACAATGCATATAAAACACAACCTTGTAGGAGCATTACTGGCTTTGTCTTCGTAAGCCTTATGAATCTGTAGGAACAACTTTGTGTTCTACAGAGCATTGTCCAGATGCTAACCATTTCTGCAACTGAATGTTCACATAACAATCCTGAAGTCATTCAGGTTAAGCACTGTGTTTAAGGTTACCAAAGTAGTTATGTATGGTCCTACCACCATCTGATTGCAAGTCCAGTTTCAGAGCCAACACTGATGACAGGTGGTCTATTGTTATTTGTATTTGGGAGGAAGAGGAGTAGGCCTTCGACCCAAGTTGTAGCAGTGTACTGCGAATGGAGAGTTTTTACTGCGTAACGCTCACCACAGTGACATGTTTAGCCCCAGAACGTGCTGTTCTTTGTGGTCTAAACCTGCTCTCTCAGGCGTGGCCTGGGCTTGACTGATGGGCTGCCCTGCAACATGCCGAGGGCTGCGAAAGGGAGTTATGGGTTCACTGAACCAATTTGCCTTTAGACATATGAGCAACTGGTGAAAAAAAATGAATACCTGCCACAATGGGACATGGCTGTGACTAACCGCTGCCGCAGATGTATCAGATTTGACTGCCCTGGGCCCAAACACTGGGAGCGACAGGCAATGACAGGTTATTTCTCTTTATTTGTTTCGTTTTTATATGTTCTTCATGTTTTGTTCCCTGATATGTCTGTCCCCCTTGCTGTTGAGAGTGTACAAAATGTGCAGAGGTATAATTTTGGCTATTTCACAGAAGGCTATTTTTGTACAAAAAAAGGAAGTTTCAGCCGTTAATCTGTAAAATGTAATATTTTCGCATTGTGTGCATCTTTGCATTTCTAGTTAAGACTGCTAAAGTTTATTTTCATGCGGTGTATCCAGTCTGTGCAAATCAAAGAATAAACCGCCAAGATTCCAGGAAGAAATGTCTGCATTTCTGCTCCAAACCGCATTTGCTGCTGGTTCGCTTTGACTGTAGGTGAGCTGCGCTTGTGCCTCTGAGAGTGAGCGCTGGTGTGTGTGTCTTCCAGCATACACACAGATCCAGCCCCACCAGCTGCTCCAGCAGCACAAGCAGCAGCAGCAGCAGCAGTTTGTGATCCAGCAGCAGCCCCAGGTGTCGCAGGCCCAGCTCCTCCAGACCGCCTCCATCCAGCCCCACCTGCAGGCTCTGGCCATCCAGCCCGCCGTGGCATCGGCGCCCCAGAGCCAGGCGTGCTCCGTACCGGTCCTGCCCAAGCTGCCCGCCCCCACCCAGCAGGCCACCATCTTCCACTCCACCGCCAGCCCCCAGGTGCAGCCCAAGGCCCCGCCCGTCCAGCTGACCGCCGTCAACCTCCAGATCCAGCCAGCACCAGCTCCGGTAAGAGCCTCTCCTGCTGCCAAACCGTCTGGCTGTGTCCGTATGACTCATCTAATATCTGTGAACTATCCAGTGTTTCCAATGCAAATTACTGTCATCACTGATTTTATGTGGCTGTGCAAGAATTTTATTACAGATGAGAAAATAAACATTACTATCCGTTCAATTCATTCTATTTTTCTTTAAAATTATTTCACTTTATTAATTTATATGCCTAGATTTACAGAAGTAATTCAACTAACAGTGTTATATCTGAGAATCAAATCTACATCCTTGTGGTTACAAACCCTTTTCCCTGAACATGACATCATACTGCTGGATGTTCACAATAATCTCCTCCTCTTTGCTATTGGTTCTCAGACTGCCTGTCTGGTCCAGGATACTGCCGGTGGAGACCAGCCGACTCCGTTGGTAGTCAGGGAGACATGCCCCACCCCCAGTGTTCAGCAGCCTGTGTGCATGCCCACACAAGCGGCCACCACCACGGAGCAGCTGAAATCAGACTCCAGCAAGCTCACCACACAAGCGCAAGGTACCGCCTCTTACTCAGTTTCTACGCTTGGATGTAATTCGTGACATTGTCATCATATGCTGAATTTGCTACTGAATTTGCTACTGAAGCAGTACAATAGTCCCCACCCCCCCCCCCCCCCCCCCCCCCTCACAGAAGTAGACAGGAAATATCTCAGTGACTGGTGTCCCCCAGGACCAAACGCTTTCAGGAGGTGGCTGAACTTTAAGGCAGGTCTGATTGGCCAGGAGTGTGCGGGGTGCTGTGTCACTGCCATCTGTGGGCTTGCCGCCCGACCCCACAAAGACCTTCCCCTCTTCATCTCTCCCCTCAAGCGGAAGAGCAAATCTGTCACGGCCTCTGTGTCTATTGTCCTTCCCTGGCACTCGTGGGGCTGTGACAGCTTCAACTTCAGCTACAATTAGGGGAGAGGGGCTCCGCTTTTGTACAGCCACTGATGCAGGGAGGGAGCAGGGGATACACCCACTGAGGGAGGGCGGGGTGAACACACCCACTGAGGGAGGGAGGGAGCAGGGGATACACCCACTGAGGGAGGGCGGGGTGAACACACCCACCGATACAGGGAGGGAGCAGGGGATACACCCACTGAGGGAGGGCGGGGTGAACACACCCAGTGATGCAGGGAGGGAGCAGGGGATACACCCACTGAGGGAGGGCGGGGTGAACACACCCAGTGATGCAGGGAGGGAGCAGGGGATACACCCACTGAGGGAGGGCGGGGTGAACACACCCACTGATGCAGGGGAGCATGGGGGACACGCCTACCGAAGCAGTGACAGGGTGAACAGGTGTGTCTGCGACCATCTATGCATTCAAATACGGTCAATAGTCATTCAGTTCACATAGGTCAGCATGATCTAAATGTAGTTCCGTGAACGCTCCGAAAGAATCAGACTTCTCTTTTTATGATCAAGGTCCTTAGCATTTGTTTTCCAAACATGTTCAAAGCAGTCACATAAACAAAAAACTATGCTTTTCCAGATCCAATACTTAGTCAATCATAATCTGGAATTAAAATGTATGCCTTTAAAAGGGAATACCACTCAAAAAATAGGTGTAATAATGTAAATAATGTTTTGTGTATGGTGATGTTTTAGTAAGGGCTAAAAGAAAACTGAAAACTAAGTAGACTTGATGCTCACAAATCCTCTCAATATAGGCAACCTTCTGAAAGTGAAAGTCTTGGGCTTCCTCTCACATTCTTCACAGGACACAGGGCACAGGACGTGTCCATAACATTCAATCACGTACAAGTACTTGATACATCCATAACGAAACAAATCATAATTTTCAACTGGTGTGCTCCTTTAATCACTAAATTACTCAACCAGAACATGTACCCCAAACACTTCTCCTTCCAGACTGCTTAATAAGCACCTCTGGCTTATTTCAAGATGGCTTATTTTTATTGCCCAATTCATCGTATAATGAAAATGGAAACCCGTGAATGGTCTTTTTATGCGGCTTGATCTTGCTGACAGAAGGAGCACCTTAGCTGCCAAAAAAATAAATGGAAGAAATCCCCTTTGATGTCAGAAATGATAAACAAAGACAGTGAGGGGGTACACACAAAAACACCAGACTGAAATAAGTTTACAATTTTCCAGTTTTTCTTTATGCTTTAAATGTGCACTTGCATTTGTCCTCTTGGTCATATTAAAACCTACAAAAAGTGAAACTAGAGGAAGTTTCTTATTTTTTATTTAACGCAGACCTCCTCACTGTCTTTGTTCAGTTTTCTGTGGGTTATATACACCAAACTGTTTCTTGTTTTCTTTTTATGGTGAGTGGTTGCTCCATTCAACCTTAAATAAACCTTGAAGTCGCCTCATGCCCTCTTCCATGTGCCGCTTTGTGCTTCCTGTCTCCCGGGCAGCAGCCCTCAATAGGGTCTCAGCAACCTGAACGTGTTTCATCCCTCCCAGCCCCTGGTCATCTGCTGGCAGGACACACAATGGTGGCATTATCAGCCCAGGCCACGTCGGTGTTCTTCTGTCCTGTCTCCTCCCGGGCGCAGCCCGGCGTTTCCCACCTGCCTGCCTAGGGGGCTCCTAATTCATGAACCCCTTGTATCTCTTAAAGGGATAAGGTTACCATACCTCTCCACTGTGGTTCTGTGGCTCCCCCATTGTCATTGTGAAAACCAAGTGCATTTATCACACTGCACATCTGAAGGCTATTGTTCTTACCCAAGCAAATCCGAGGAGTATTTATCGAGGTGCACTTTGGTAATGTTTGGTGGGGGGGGGGGGGGGGGGGGGTGTAGAGAATAAGCCATTTATAGACAAATACAAAATAGGGCTCAAACCAGGCCAATCTTTTCATGCTCAAAGAGCCAGGGAGAGGGCTTATGCAGCAAATAGGACTTATGACTTTGTGGTTTGTCCTTTTGCCTGAAGCTGAGATCTGCTTTACTAAGTGGACATTTTACCATTGATCACAGGAAACTGATTATCATTTTTTTAAATAGTGCTCTTCCAGTAAGAGCCCTGTTGTGTTTGGAGTGCAGGTGTTAGGGGATAGGCCAGTTCTCTTCCCCTCTCAGATAAGTGTGCAATTCATATTGACGGACAGGAGTGCGTTTGGTGCTCACTCTGGAGAGGAAATGAAGCGATCAGACATATGCAGGGGAATAGCAGTCATAGCAGGGGGAGGGCAGGAAAAGCAAGCTTTGCTGTAGTTTAACTGCACCACAACAAACCAGATAGCGTGTTCAACTAGTTGTAACAGACAGGGTGAAGCAGAATGTCAGTCTTGAAATGACATGTCATTCCCTTTGCAAATGTTCTGGAAATATGTTTCCCTTGGCATGTTGTGTGGTTATCTCCAATTCAACATTTAATTCAGTTCAATTTTACACAGTTATTTTAATGTGCTTTATAGTGTTTGGATTTGACCATATTTCGTATATGTTTACGTTGTCTAGATTGGACAGTGTGATCTTTGACAAAACAGTTGTTGATTATGCCAGGCTTTAGGGTTTTTATGTCAAACTGCGGTATTTTCTTTGCTTACGATATCATAGGTCTTATATTAATAGTACTCAGTAACTGAGTCCCATTTCTGCTCAGCGGGTGTCAGAAGGGGGGGGAAGCATTGTTAGGCCACATGTAGGCTGTGCTATTCATGCAGCGTGTGAACTCGATGCCTAAAGCAAGATAGAAAAGTTGTTTTTAAACCTGCGGGGGTTAGCGGTGTGCCTACGCTCAGTTGGTAGAAAGGGTATGGCATCCCATTGAGTTATCTCAGCTGCTCTTTCGCCGCCTCTGCGCGTTTGACATGAATCAGGGGGTGAGTCAGATATATTCGCCAATCACAGAAGGCGCCTGTCGCAAATGCGCGTCACCATTGGACACCGTTCCAAGTGTGGCTGACCAATAGCTGGAGCACGTTGTTTCCTATTCAGTTCCCTCATACAAAGAGGATTAGCTAGAGAGCGTCTGTGTTGCTCAAGCGAGAGGAACGGGGCTGAACAAACAATAATACGAAAAAGTTTGGATGAGATCAGTATCTGTGTTCCGGTTACTGTTTGGTTTACAGGAGAGATAGTAATTATTCGTGGAGTGCAGTGCGTACAGTTTGGGGCCACGGGGCTTGTTTCTTAACCTGGCGTTTGGGAAATAATACAGCAAGGATTCTTTTCGTGGTAAATCACAGAACGGAACAAAGGCGTGTGCTGCCGCCGCCGCTGGCGACTATTGTCAGGATCCCAGTATGTATGAAGCGCTCACATTTTCTTCTCTCAAAAATCGTGTATTAGCTAAATTAGCCTAGTCAGATAGCTAGGTTGCTGGTATCGTTCAGTTTTATGCGATGCACGTAGCAGGTTTACACTTGACTTTGCACGTTGTTGGTGAACAGAGACAGATACGAATAAGTTGTATAGCTAACTTAGCTGGCTAGCTTGGATAGGTGGCAAGTTGGCGTGCTACTTGTTATCAATTAGTAGCTAATTGTGTTTGGGTTAATAGTACATGTCAAGTAGACGAATGATCTCAGCAGATTTTGTTGGTGAAATCTCCTCGGCGACCAGGAAAAGAATTCCTCTGTGATCGCACGTTGTAACTAAATAGCTGCGTTAGACGTAATCAGTCCATGGGCAAGTAAACAAACCGCGCGCTCAGGGGCTCCTCCGCAGTTCGGTTGCAGTTGTACTGGTTAGCTGCATGCTTTGAATTTCCTTGTGAATTATTTTGTAGCGTGTGCTCTCATAGATTAATGCGCAAGGGAACGGTCAGCATTTGCTGGTCAGCAAGCCATTGATTTCAGTGCATTTTTGACACCATTACCCACACCAGCTGAATTGTTGAAATGGTACTTAGGCAAGGTAGCAGTATTAGACGCCTGGGGACCTGTTTGGTATTGTTAACATCTTAGCTGCCTATTGCCTCTTTTCCTGTTTTATTCTGTAGCAGAAGTTAACGGTTAGTTGTTTGTGTCCCCGCGTTGAGTCATTTGCAGCTCTGAAGTGAAGTAGCCCGCGATGTCCGTATGTCGTCCGCAGATTTGGGTGCTGCCGAAGGGGTGAATGCGAAGTCCTCTGTGGGCACACCTCCAGCCATGACCTCGGGAAATGGAAACAACGCGCCCACCGTGACCGGTAGCACGCCCCAGAACGGGGAGAGCAAGCCGCCCCAGGCCATCGTGAAGCCGCAGATCCTCACCCACGTCATCGAGGGCTTCGTCATACAGGAGGGAGCCGAGCCTTTCCCCGTGAGTCCCCCGCCGTGTCTCCCATGTGACGCCTTGTTTTTCGGTGCACAGGACGCAGTGCTCTCTGCGCAGTTTCCCCAGGGACACTGAGAGGTGTCAGAAACCGTAGGAATACACTCAAGCTGCGCAGATTCTCTGCAATGTGCTCATCATTGAACGTAGACTGGTGTGTCGATGTGTAGCTATGTGTATTCTCATAAAATATGCCACTCCGTCATATTCTCAGATGACGTACCCTGGGCTAAAAATTAGTAGACCGACCTGCAATGCATGGAGTTTTCTCCCCGTTTCAAAAAAAATCTTACAAAATGTAAGTAAACAACCAATACTTATAAATAATTGAAAGGTATGGCTAAGGGGGTTCTTGTTAAGTTAAGTTATTTAATACCCTAAGGTTGACGTCTGGCTCTTAGAACTGACAAAGGATACATCTGTCACCAGTTAGCAACAATGCAATGAGTGAGATTTGAGAAGAAGCTTTGGAAAACATTTGCTGAAAGATTCAGCTACAGCTGTGAGTCATAAGTCACATAGTTATGTATTTCTTAATGCGATAGAAAAAAAGGTAGGTCATGCTAAAGGATAAGAAATAACTCTGTTTCTCACCTGTAAGCATGAGCTCATTAGAGAGACACCTCGATGACAGGTCTAATGGCGGCTCCAGAGATCAGCGTGGCACTTGGGCTTCATTGTGGTTTTTAAGGCCCTATTTAGTGTTCATGTGATGACGTGGGTCTGCATATAACTCTATACCTCACTGCCGGGCTTTTGTGACAGCTGCTCGTGATGACTGACTTTTCCAGTGTGTAATTTGCACACACTGGAACAAGCGCTGCTCGCCACATGAAGGAATGCACTTCCCTCTAGTGGACGTATGAGACAAAGACAACACTGACTTAGCTGTGGCCAGAAGTGCCTCACAGTGTTAAAGCTTTTATCTAGATGAGATCAATGGGAGTGACTGTAGCTAATTCGCTGATACTCTGACTCCATGTGCCCACTTAAGAAGATCCATGTTCTCAAGATCAGAGTCCATGAACCTGCTAATAATTCTGCGCGGCATGACGTCCTAAAAGGCAGCTGTTGTTTTCAGCATTGATTCTGTGGACGCTGTGGCTGTTACTCTAGTATGCTGACCATTGCACATGTAATGCGTCCCAGCACTGAACATCCATTCAATGGGGGGGGGGGGGGGGAGCGGGGGGGTCCTACTGCGCAGCAGCAGTCATCCCTGTCCCAAGCCTGGAACTGAAGCCTGCAGATACGCTAGCTGTGTAGACCAGAGCAACAGAAAGAGCAAAGCGTTGGCAGTGGAGTGTAGGGCTGGGGTTTTCAGGCATGGCAGTGGCTGAGTCTGTGTGCTGTATTTCACAGGTGGAGCGCCCGTCCCTGCTGATGGAGAACCTGAAGAAGCAGAAGCAGCAGGTGCCGTCAGACCCGGAGAAGCCCCCACAGAGCCACCCCACTGACTCAGAGATGGAGGACCTGAGTCAGCCAGGTGAGGCGGGCTCTACCTGGTGAAGAGCGGGCTGTTTTGGCAGCACATGCCCGGTGGGCCTTGTTGAAATCTCTGCTTCTTTTTCAGAGCTGAAAGAGCAGGAGGAGGAGCCCATGCTGAAATGTGAACTCTGTGGCCTGGTCGACTTTGCGAGCAACTTCAAGCGGTCGAAGAGGTTCTGTTCTACGGTGTGCGCCAAAAGGTGGATCACTTGTTTCCCTGAACCGTGCTTAAACCTGCGTCTTCATGGGTCAAATCTTACCATGCAAAGTTTCTGTCAATTTAAGTCCCACTGTTGCTTAGTCTTTAGGAGAGTTTTTGCATTTCTTCAGAGCAGTACACCATGAACTCAAAACAGTAACTTTAACTGAAAATTTAGAGGGACTATTATTATTTCTTTCTGACTGTGCAGATGTACGTAATATTCAATATGTATTATGCATGAAGAACACCTATCCTGTTGTGAAGTCTGTCAGTGGAATCTTGTATATACATCACTGTCTGTAATTCACAAGGGTCTGGTTTTATAGGAATGAACTGTATAATGTGTCTATTCCATTTAATTGCAAGTTGCATCGTTCTAAATGTCATGTAATGGATTTTACCTGTAACTGATTGCATTACACTAGTGTAACTTCAGCTACCACCAAACTAATGTGGAAGTATTGGGGGAAAAAGTAAGAATGCAGTGCATCACCCAGAGTCAGAGCATTTCGTGATAGAACTGAGTTTTAAAGTGTTTTGAGAAAGACAAGGCCTGTTTGCAGTTAAATCTCCACCACAGTAATTAATAATAATAATAATTAAGGACATCGGCACTAAAAACTAATGATTCTTTTAATGATGGTTGAATTTCTCCCATTGCTCATGTTCGTGAGCAGGTACAGCGTCAGGTGCTCCAAGCGAATGGGCCTTATCCATCCAGATAGAAGTAAAACAGAGAAACACAAGAAGGCCAGATCGCGCAGCAGCGGCGCCCAGAACACGGAGGCTAAGAAGCAGGTGAGCGGTCCTGCACCCCCACCTCCACCACCACCCTCACACCCACAACAGTCTCAACCTCTCTCTTTCCTTTGAAACAAGCCTGCTTGCCTGCGAAGAGGTTCTGGGTAATATCAGAACTGTTTTGTAGTGATTGCAGCACATTATTTGCTTAGGAAATGCTTTTATCCAAAGTGACCTAAATAGCTTACATATCATCCGTGTATTCAGCTGGATATTTATGGAAGCAATTTGGGGCGAGCACTTTGCTCAGGGGCACAACAGCAGTGCACCACCTGGGAGTCCCACCAGCACATCTCGGGGGTTACGATTGTTATTATGGGTAATGGTTATGTTCCTAACCACTGCTGCCTGCACTGACTGCTGTGTGCATGTGTTCCAGGGGCCCTCCGTGCCCCAGCAGACGATGGGCGTGTCAGTGTCATCCCCGCTCCCCTCCCAGCCCAGCCAGGGGGAGTCCAGCCAATGTTCAGACATGTCCAGCTATGAGGAGCCCCCCTCGCCCCTGTCTGCCGCCAGCTCGAGGGCCCTCAGGTCTCAGGGGGAGCGAGGGGCGGACCAAGGGGAGGGCCACGTCCGGGAGCTGCCCCTCCTCACGCAGCACTTCCTGCCCAGTGACCCCACCAAGTGGAACGTGGCACACGTGTATGAGTTCATCTGCTCTCTCCCAGGTGCGCACTGCAAACGAGTCCGCCAGAGAAGCACTCTGTCAAACTCTTTGTGATTTACCTTACAGATGAATCTTAAACAGGTCAGGTGTTTATTTAAGTGTAATGACAAGAACAGTGTGTAGAGCCCACCCATGCATGCCACTTTAGCTGTAGTTTTTGCCGGTTTAGTGTAGGCGCTGTGATGTAAAGACTGATGTTGTCTGTTGTTCTTCAGGTTGCCAGGAGATTGCAGAGGAGTTCCGTTCTCAGGAGATCGATGGCCAGGCTCTTCTCCTGCTGAAAGAAGACCACCTCATGAGCGCCATGAACATCAAACTGGGACCTGCGCTCAAGATCTTTGCTCGAATAAGCATGCTGAAAGACTCGTAGGGCCTTTAGGGGGCGCTGGTATCGGGACTGGACTGGAGGCACCTGGCGCCTCTGCACTGATTACTGCTACTCTACTGCCGTCCGGGGGCGACGGTCGCTCTAGAAACGGCTCTGACGGACGCAGTTGCTGCCGCAGTCCACTTGTCGGACAGCAGTCCATCACCCTCAGGGAGGTTTGATGGAGGACCACAGAGCCACAGACCGTGTCAGCCGAGATTCACAGGAGCAGGCTGTCCTGGGAAATGAGCACAAGTAGCATATATACCATAGGGGACGATTGGGTTCATTGCTAAAGTCAAGTTACGGAATGCAGATTCCTGTAGTTAAGCCATTTGTGTTGAAGGTATGAGTTGGGGACTGGAACTTGTGGTCACATACCGATAGGCTTTTCCAATAATTCTAATATATTTTTGTTGAATGAAACCTAATGCTTTATATGGTGTTTTTTTGGTTGTTATTAATTATAAAACTGAGTTTTTCTGCAGAGAAATGAAGCCTGTAGAATTGGTGCTTGTTTACTGCTTCCTGTGAAAGGATAGTAAACCAAGAATTACCTGTACATTTATGGACATGACTGGCAGTGTGTCAAATGTGCTGTAAATACAGTTTTGTAATGGTATGGTCAACCAGCTTTGAGTCGATTTTGTCCGATCTCTCAACATTTAATTGTTTCAATTTAAGTGTTTACCCTGCTGCTTTACTGCAAACGCCCTTTCCTCATTATTTTCTCAAAGATTATTACAGGTCAAGGGTTTTATAACATTATTTCTTAACTAATCTATATTCCCTCGCATAACATAAAATACTTGTAGATCAAATTCTTTCATTTTGGAAATATGTTGAGCTTTAGTGTTGTTTTCAGTTTGGAATCACACTAAGGTTTTCTGACTGAATATTTTACAGTAAATTTCAGTAAATAGGGCTCTGTTAAGGGTTTTCTTGTTATAATTTCCACTAGACAGAATAATGGAATTCAACAAATTAAGAGACGGAACCGGCTGTCTAGTCAGTGGTTTTCACCGTACAACATAGGTATATTTTGTGCAACCAAGCATGCAGTACTTTTGACTTCAGCATGAATGCAGAAACCAAATTTAAAAGAATAAGACTAACTGCAGCTAAATTCTCTCTAAAATAATGCAACTGTGTGTCTTCATGCCTGTTATGTCTAAATTGCTGTTCTCCAAAGAGGATGCACAATGGCCATGCCTTTACTGAGGGTTCTACATTTTGTCTTTTGACAGACATATTGTGTGCTTCTCAGTTTCTTCATTAATCTCAAATGTGAAGCATGAGAGTCTTTGTGGGGGGGGACCCATCATTTTTACGTATCTGTATTAGTTGATGGGATGAAAGGACTTTGTATGAAAGGATAGATTTACTCTGCTTCTTTGATCACAGCACTAAACATGGTTAATCAGACCGACATCTCAATATGAATAAAGCTACCTATTTTGAAGTTGGTACTCATTAGTTCGGTTTTTTTTTCATTGTTGATATTTATCAATAATCCTGCATGAATGCATTTACCCTGATTTAAAACGTACCACCCATACCATTTCTCCAGCCTCTTAGTAATGTAGTGTAACAACCGCAGGCGAGTTGGAAGTATGGAGCTCCCCCCATTGCTGGAAGTAATTTTAGCTGGTTTCAGCAATGGTTCCTTATTAATTCTCTGTGGGATTGGGGTTGTAGTCTGCAGATGTATACACTTAGAACAGGAGGCCGACCCTACGTGTATTTGTGTGTAAAGTGTCTATCTGGTGAGCAGTGTTCCATACACTGATAAATGTGTGTATTAATCGAACTTGAGCGTATTTCCACGTAGGGGCAAAAAAAGGTCTCCGTGAAATGTGACTTCTTTTATGGAAAGAAAATGGGACCAAGGTATCCACCTGTTTACATTTTGTTTTTGGGATACCCCCAGGCCAAATGGACTATCCCCATTGTAGTTCAGTGAGGATAATTAACAGCTGGTGTCATGCCCTGACATATAAAAGTTACATCAATTAACCTGTGAATAACCAATCAAGACATTAGATTGGTTTTTTGTTGTTATATTTCTCAATCTGCATTTCACTCCCGGATGCACATTCTACACTTTTAGCATTGTATCTGCCAGATGGCATATGTTGACGGTTATGTACACATTGTCTAACACTGTGGAACTCATGTAAAATTGTATACGTTTGTGCTTATGCTGAGAAATTGTTTACTACCGATCATACTACCACATGCAAATCAAGCTTGCACTGGTTTCATCTTGTAGCCTGTCACCATTTTAGGAGCTGCTGACACAGAAGAAAGATTTGCTGTTTGTAATGTATAGTAAAGGGGAAAGGGCAATGACTATAGCAACAGGAACTGTTCATCTTTAGGTGACACCATATTGAAGCTAACCTACCCTACCTCTTGTAGGTTACAATGTGATAATAGTTTTAGTTTCACTGCCCTCCTACCAGTGATGGTGTAACAGCTTGTCAATGCTCAGCTGTGCCTCAAAAACCAAATGCTTTTGTATTAATATGGCTGGCTCTCTTTGAGATAGAAAAACTCTGTGTTCACTCCTGACTGTGATTCATCATCTTGTTCCTATATGGCTTGTGTAGGAACACTCCTCTGTTCTATGACAGTTTGTCATGTTCAAGCTATCTGAAGTTTACATACAGAATCTGTTGTCTTTTACATAAAGCCACAGCAATGCAGATAGAAAATTAAGCATTTTAGCAATAGGACTAAATAGCTTACTCCTCAATGTATTCAGTATTGATTACATTAGAAGTCAGCACTGACTGAATGTGTGCAGGAGGGGTGTACAGATTCCAGGAAGCCTTCAGAAACCTCTCGCTGAGGTGGGGTGAGATTGTGACTTCTGAAGACATATCGTTTTCAGCAGCCTGACTCCTTAGTCTCCAACCAACACTACTACACAAAGGAGCACAGTGCTTTAAAGAAAGGCATGTTTTTTTGGATATAACCATATATTTTGGAATCCTGTCTTTTTCTCTAGAAATAAGCCCACACAGGCACGCATAACTGGAACTGACATCTAAAAGTGACTTTTATTGACACTTTACTTTGTATAACATGAATGACAAAGGAACATACTAAATCATAAAGCTCTGAGAGGAAAACCTTGAGCAATTTCTTTATCAGAGGATTTTTTCCCCCAATCAAACATTACCTCAGGATCTAAGCCCATTTTAAATGCCTTGAGGAATTCAACAAAATTAATTACAATATATGACTCACATACTTAAACCTCGATGTTTTTACTGGAAGTCAATATAGTTAAAATTGTAAAAGAAAAATACAAATCAGACCCTGGTTCATCTGGGTCAGTTTTTTATTTCTGGAAACCAGAATATGTCTGGAATACAACTACCTGGATACAAATATACAATTACTTTATTACTGACTACAGAAAAGGCATCACAACCTGGATTATTACATGCATGCAAAGAATGTATGAGTAGAAGTTCTCCAAAACAAAGCTGACTCTTATTCTTAACCATCTTCATTCACTAATAATGAGTGTCTTTTAAATCAGGCTCTGCCCTCTACAATTGTCCTGTATCCCATGTCATATAACAAAGTCAACAGAAAAAATAAGGTAACTTAAAGCAAGATAATGAAAACAAGTTTCTACTTGAGAAGTGTATGTTATACAGGAACAATTTGGAATTAGGTACACGTTTCCATCAAATCTACACTAAATGCAAAAGTAACACCATAGACCCCCCCCAAACTCCAATTCAGGCATGCCAGGTCACAACCCAGGCCCTTCTAACACTTTTGAACAGCACTGTTTTTAAACATTTTGGCTATGTGCAAAAGTCTTTAGCCTTTAACAAGGGCAGTTGGCATGTGAAAAGTTTACAGTTTTAAACTACAACCTATACATGTTAAATGGTAACCATAGTTAACCCACTTGCCACTGAGAAGTCAGTAAGTATTTGAAAATGAGACACAGGGAAAGTGCTTAGTTGCACATACCAAGGATACATCATGTCAGTGGCCCCATAAGGCTGACAGAGGAATGCTGGATACATCCAGTAAATACTTTCCCTGGGTTTATCTTTACACAAAATGATACTAGGGGGATTTTAAGAGCCATTGCTGTCCTCTCTCCAACCTTTAACCAATGATCATTGAAAGAAATGTCATTGCACATGCCATTGAAACAGTATGACATTAGACCACACTCTAAAAATCCTTACCAACAGTCAAGATAATGGCAACTGTGTGGGCCTAGCAAAGATGGCATGCAAGGAAAATAAATTAAATTATGAAAAAATAAAATTATCACCCCACAGAAGCATTCTGTTTCCAAAAGAGATCTTCCTTTAGTGGGGGAAAAAGGTATTTTTAATAAGTGCTATACTTCAAAACCAACTGGCAAGGCAAGTATTCTGTTATACGAAAGCTTCTGAATTTTGCAAAGCTTATATAACCATATGTATAGAAAACACAATCATCTATTTATTTGCCAACTCAAATTATCAAAAAGATTAAAAAGCCAAAAATACTCAATTTTGACACAAATTTGCTGGAGAAATGATGAAAGCTCTCCTCTTTTCTCTAACCTCAATTCATCATGTTCTAGCGGTTGGATTTAGTACGTAACAATTATTTCAAAGAGGGTAATAGGGTAATACTGTTTCTCCAACAAGTAAACTTTAAGAGCTGGGGAGGAGAAAGGGGAGGGGGATGCCAAAGCACTGCAGTCTATTGCTACAGCGGACCTTTGACCCTTTGAGCCACGTTACTCATTTTCTCGACCTCTGGGACTTGCGTGCAGCCGGTTTGGCCTTCACGGCCGATTTGGCAGCTACTGCCTTGGGTGCTGCACGCTTGGGCGCCAAGCGTTTCGGTGCCCTGCTTGTCATTTTTTTGGTGACTGGTGTTTTGGACTTGGTTGAAGGGGCAGCTTTCTTGGTTGGTGAGGTCTTGGAAGGAGGGGGCGCTTTCCTGGGAGAGGATGCCTTGGCTGCAGACGCTGGTTTCTTGGCAGGGGGCACCGGCCTTTTAGCTGGTGCAGCTGATTTCTTAGCAGGGGGTGCTGGTCGCTTGGTGGAGGCAGCCGGTTTCTTGGCGGGAATGAGTTTTTTGCCCTTAGCGGGTGAGCGGACCGGCTCCTTGGCTTTCTGAGTGCTCCCCCGGCCTCGTGCCTGGCCCGCAGGCCAGCGTTTCTGGGTGGGAGGGGGGCGGCACACCTTGGGAGGTGGCCTCTTCTGCTGTTTCCTGTGGGGGCGACAAAAATCAGCAACATGGGAAAGAATCTTTTCACACATCATTGACTAGTCAATGTATGTAGCCAACTCAAATAGAGCTAAGCAATGTGCGAGGTTCATAGTCAACACCACCAAGTGTCTCGAGGGGTCGTTACACCCACCTCTTCTTGGAGGGAGGCTCATCTTCTGACTCAGACTCTTCTTCCTCTGACGACTCCTCTTCCTCGGACTCCTCCTCATCAGATTCTTCCACCTTCCTGCGTTTGGGTTTCTGTTTCTGCAGCTCCTTCTCTGGGAACAGCATAGCTGGGCTGTGAAGAGGTGAGACAAACCATAAGGCTTTAAGCACAGCAGGCTGAAAACCCATGACCCAGGTGTAAAAGTCCGAACATGTAGAGAGGTCCATCTATGACCGAGCAATTTCTATATGTTAGTGTACAGAGGTCCATCTATGACCAGGTGCTTTCCATATATTATCGTATAAGGGCTCATCTGACCGAGCGCTTGACTGAGCACTATGTCATGTTACAGCACCTGGGATAGAAGGGGTAGCACAGCTGGTAGGTCCCATTGAAGCCATTTCCAGTGATCTGCTCCATCCAGCCCCGCCTCTTGCACGTCTTCAAAGTTCTCTTCAGGTTGTTCACTACGGCAGGGCAAAGGAAAAGAGTGCATTTTAACACTGCTACACATTCACGTCTACATTTAGAATAAATCAGCGCTATTCGTTTGCACCATCAGCCTCTAATACCACCATGCAGCTGACCTTTCTGGTAATGATTTCTCTGCAGAGAGCTCTAGCTCTCAGAACTCTAATGACCTTTGTAAGATGTAAACACTACCAATAAATCACATCATCACTGTCATCACTCCTTCCATAAATAACGATAATGATTGATCCCCGATTAACCGCAGGTCGTTATTCCTCATAATGCCAAGGCTTAGAAGCCTGCCAAACATTTATCCAGCACAGAAACAACTGAACCCACATTTATAGATTTAAGTGCAGTGTTTCTCCTCAGTAGGGTAGACCCACATGTGTAGTGGTTTAAGTAGCCTTTTCGGGGTGGCAGTCCGGGACAAACATGTTGTGTGGGTGGCAGTTGACATCAGGACCCTGGCACTGGGCCTTACCGAGTAGGTAGACCTTGCTGTCCTTGTGTTTCTCCAGAAGAAACTTGCGCAATATGGTAATGCTGCAGGTCTTTGGCTCGTTCATGGCGGTGATGGCGGTTAAGATGGCATCCTCCAGAGGGCCACCTTTCAGGAGTGCCTTGTCCCCGGCACGCTTCAGCTACAAGAGGAACCAAGAAGAGTTACTCACCGACACATATGAACACAGACACAAATGCAAACACCTTCTATACTCTATAGACAAATACTCCACAAATACAGGTCTGTGATACATAACAATTGCGATCAGCAAAGTAGAGCATTTAATCTGCTCTATAAAACATGACACAAAATTTCATACACCTGCTCCTTAGTTCAGTTTTGGCTCATTTCAATTTTCTATTTAATTTTGCTTAAAAGTGCTCTGGGATCTTTGCATGATCTTAATTCATGCTGTCAAAAATTCAAATATTACATTCGTCATAGGAGAAATTCAGTAGAAACCGCTGTATATAACTTTCAACAACCCTGGCTTTTTTCAATGCATGTTCCTTTAAAGACAGGCAATTTATTCAAAACTAGATTGGGTCAGATTATACTCATAATAGAGAGCAACCAGCCCTTTAAAGTCAAATGTGAAAGTCAAATTTATTTTAAATCCATTGGAAATATAAGCAGTGGAGGGAGGGTGTGCGACTCATGGCAGCATCTCCTATAGAAACAAAGACTGACCTGAAAGGTTCCAGAGGCTCCTTTGCCAGTGATCTGCTCCAGCTGACCCCTGTCCACAGCTCTCTGCAAGGCACTCTTCAGCAGCTCGGGTCTGGCAATGAACCAAGGAACATCATCACAAGCTATTCAGCACCAAGCTTTATCCCCTGCGCTCCCTGAAAACCAGTAGTCATCATTACTTACTGTTCAACACTGTGCTTTGACACCTCAATCCATTTACCCCAACCCTGATTTCTGAATCAAAATGGTGTCTTCACATAGCGTTGAACACACTCGCAGGACGTAAACACATTCTAAACCTATAACATGCCAATACTGTTTACTGACAAGTATGTCTACACAAAACATTTGCACACTCATAGAAGAGTAGGGTATCTGACTCCTTAATCTTTCCTAGTTAAAAAGACTCCTCTGGGTGAGAATGTTTTCCAGGATTTAAGAAGTGCCATGAGAAACCTGTCTGATGTATTCCCTCCTGTATATACAGCCACCTGTGTTCCACGTTGAGCTGGGGGAAGTGCTGTTCCAGGTACTTCTTGATGAGGATGTAGGAGGCTTCCTTGGGTTCACACAGCTGAGTGATGATCAGTGGCAGAGTGTCCCCCAGTGTCTCTGGCTTTGCTGACGATGCCACCATTGGCTTCTGCATGGGAATCGCACAAACACAAAGCACCTCTCAGGTTTTCCATTCTACAACATTTAATAGCATTCATTTGCTTGTCAGATGCCCTATTCCTGAAAGATGACGCTTAGGAGGGTTTACACTGTAGACATTAAGTAGCCAACAAAGGCAGCACTGTACTGGGAAAGTGAGGTACAACAGCAGTGCCCCATTGTGGATAAAAACCCACAAACCCTGAGGTCCAGAGTCCAGTGACATAACCACTGACATAACCACCTCATGCTAGCCATAAACTCTAACAAGGAGGTCTATAATCAAGGCTGCCTTTTGAACCACAGTCACAGCCGGTTTTCAATACTCAACTCAAGGTTGTAGAAAAAGTGAAACAAGGAGTTTTCCTGACTATCTTTATGCACTTTGAAGGTTCACCTCAGTGGAAGCCCACTAAGAGTCTGTTGTCTCTTACCTTCCCAGTGGGTTTCTGGGGCTGCTTGCAGATGCTGAAACTCCCAGAGAGGCCCTTCCCCTTCAGCTGCAGAAGGAGAGGAAAGAGGTCACACGGGGGGACAGGAAGTGGATCACACAGGGAGAAGGGAAGTGGGTCGTTCAGAGAGAGAGGAGGTGGGTAACATAGGGGATTGCAAATGGCTACCCCTCAGACCCACAGAGCTGTAATCATGCCAGCACATGAACAGGACATTTCAGAAGGACCTGACTCTCTCAGGTTTGATAACAACGGTAACAAAACCGGACTGTAGAACCTGCTCCAGATGATCTCCACAGTTGTGCTACTGTGAGGCCGCAATTGTACTAATGCAAAAAAAAAAATTCTGTCACAGATTATAAACACATTTATTAGATGGTATGTGTGAGACTTCACAAAATCAAAACCAGTGTCTGTTCCTGAACATGTTCCTACTAAGCAATATGTCAGCCTCTTTGAAACTCAATTCTAACTTTAAGTTGCCACTATAAACCTTAGAGACTGAGATATTATTTTTTACTTTAACTTTCTTTAAAAAAAAATGAGCTGGGTTTTCCAAGTTTAGCCAACAAACAGAACACCTTTGATTACTGGCTATTCAGCAGTGTAGTTCACATCACTTACTACTAGCAGTCAATCAGCAGCTTATTGGTTACACACACACACACACACACACACACACACACACAAACTGAAGCTCAATACTAAAGGACAAATACATTTAGGATCGACATAAGGATCAGTTGATTGGCTGCACAGATTCAGTGCAGGTGACAGACACTTTGAGCAGGTTACCTGTTTGATAGCCCTTTTCTCCAGCAACCGTTTGAGAGCCTTCTTCAGCAGAAAGGTCCTCTTGTCCAGCTCCAAGGAAGCATAATTCTTCATAATGTACTTCCTGATGGCATACATAGATGCTTTTTCTTTGCATGCCTGTAATATGTAGAGAAGGGTGGGTGCTTGCTATCTGTGCCATTGCTTAAGAACACATTAAAACATTATCGCTGTACATGCACAGAAACTCAGTAACATTTGTAACTTTGTAACAGGCCACACAGCTTTATTGATCAGTATTTCAGACACATCTAGGGTTCTCTGAAAAATCATCATCAATTCATCCAATAAATTTTTATTAAACATATGTAGGTGATTGGAGCTTGAAAAAGCTTTCAATTTAACAAGTTTTCAAAAAAAGTGAAAACACTAGGACATACCATATCCACATGAAAATCACTCATATGAAGATAATTCATAAATTCTTGCAACTGTATGTCCAAACAAATTCCTTCCCCGGGTTCCCCTTGTGTCTTAACGTGACGCACCTGTATGGCTTCAATTAGGATGTCCTCCATCTTGGGGTGGTTGTACAGTGACACTGAGGACTTCTGGGTCAGGGCTCGGCGACTGGCAGAAATTGTGGCCCAGGCAGGGATGGTCCTTTTCACTTTTTTCACCTTCTCCTTCCCAGCATCCTTCTCTCTGCACATCATCAGGATGAAGAAAATGAGGGGGGGTATGTGTATGGGGAGAAGTCTCTTTCACGTTGGCCATCTCTATAGCTGGGGTCTCCTGCACTCAAAACATTGAAGTAGCAAACAAATTAACCTTAACAACAGACACTGTAACTCACTCTTTCTTCTCTCCTTGCCCCTCTTCAGGTTTTTTCTCCTGTGGCTTTTCCCTTGGCTCAGTGTTTTCTGTTTTGTCACCGGCCTCCTTCGCTACAGCCTCTTCCCCTTCCTCGGCTGGGGGTGCGGGGGCCGCCTCCACCTCCTGCTCCTCCCCTGTGGAGACGGACTCCTCTGAGCTGGCATCCGGGTCAGCTGTGACAGGGGGAAAGAGAGAGCATGAGAGAAGGAGAAACGGAGAACGAGTGAGAGAAAGAAAGAGAATAAGACACAGCACAAAAAAGAGAGTGTCTTCAGGTCAAATCGCACAGTGCATTACATTTTAAGACTGAATTGTGTTCACGGTTCAGCCTATCTCTCTGAATAACACTGATTTTAAGAATGAGGCTTCATGAACCCATAAGGGGTGAAGTGGCAATGTACTATGACTGAAGGTAATCACTGGCTCGTTTGAACTGATCAGAAGACTTTGCCCTCCATAACAAAACACAGCGATTGTTTCAAATCAGTGAGTCACTTATAGCACATGGTAGCTCCACCAATAATGGGGCTCATTCTCCAATAGCTAGTTTACACTTGGTCAGATAATGATTAAAAAAACCTCATGTTTATGGCAACCATGATGAGACCAACTTCGAGGTGAGGGCATTTAAGGAGAGCTACTTTCTTTTTTCAGATGGATTGTGTCACCCAGGTGGGACCACCCAGATCTTAGTCAACATGACTGTGCTCTCACCTCCATCAGGGGCATTCTTTGGGGGCGTTTCCTGGGGTCCAGCCCCTGCTGCACGGCGAATGGGCATGGTTCAACCTGAAACTCAAAAGCAGTAAGAAAGAAATGTCAGCGTCCCCTCTCATCTCACACATATACGTCCTGTTTCAGAGACTTAATGGATGTGCTGGAATATCATGTTAACCTAACTGTTGTAAAAATACGCATCAGTGATTGGTGTTCAACATGAAATGTAAATACATAAAAAACACCAGTCCGCCAGTTATTAATGAAAAATACTGTACATTATTAGACATTAATAACTTAACATGAACTAAGAAAGACAGGTGTAGAGAACGAACAACGAGCATGTACTTCGCTATTGACGACGGCGGTGATAATGTTCAATTTACCTTGACATGCGCACCTAAAACAACTAGGGCCTACATCAACACCAAGTTGCAGCTAATGCATTCAATGCTATGTTCTGAAAAATAAAGAAGTGTAATTCCTAGCTTGTGCATGGCGCAAACGTTAACTTAGCGCTGCAAATTATCTGGGCGGTAGCGATGCGGTATTTTCATAAATGTGGTGTTAGAGGTTACAAAGGTGATATCAAGTCAAATGCATCTGTAGCAATGAGAAAAAAATCGACTATGGCCATTTTGTCAATTACCAACACAGTAATGGCGCTGCATTGAGCCGAGGGGTAAATGCAATAAGTTGCAATGAAAAAACGCTTTCGCAAACCTAGCAACGCAAGCACTGTAATCGCAAATGCAGTCGTCTCTGCTTCGTGTAAACATTGCATTTTCTTTCTTACCTTTGTGGAAATGTATATATTTGTTTACAGCTGATCAAACCGTCCTCTCCTTTCTTTAGAATTTGATCAGTCCCAGTGCCACGCCTCCCAGCGTAAACGGTACGTCGGGTTGCGCCTGGCGTGTTCTATTGTAACAGACGTTTTTCAGGGTACATTAAAAATATATGAACACGATTATCAGACGTCCGTCGCATATCACAGTGGAGCGTTTGAATAAGGCTTAATTACAACATACGTTGTGTGTGTTTTGGTAAAAATAGCAATACTGGTGTTTGAAAATACAGCGCTGACAGAGTGGCATAAAGCAGTACCCTAGTCAAAGAGCGGTTTTCATCCGTCGGTGAAAGGTCTCTCCAAGCAGACATACTGTAAAATTTCCGGATAACGTTTTCTTTTTCGCCACGTTTGAACTAAACGCCACGGTTCTGTCGGTACACTAATAACCTGGAATACAACACACTTTGTGCATTCTGTAAATTGGTGCAACCAATGATTCGCTGATATACGTGCTTTTCCCGTAATTGCCTAATACTAAATGACCGTGACGTTCTGTACACAAAATCAGCTAATTTTGATGGTAACTGCTTTTCAGGGTTTTGCTGATAGGGTCACGATGTATGAACGTGTGCTTGAGCGTACGCGTAATGTCAGCTAAGACTGTACAGCCTACGCACATAGTAAGGGCTTTTAAAACGTCCCTCGTTGAAGTTGAAGTACTGGACATTCGCTGGACAATTCGTATATATATATTACACACACACGACACACATACACAATTGGTTCTGTTAATTTAGAAGGTCCCTAATATGCATCCCCAAGTTTACGAATTGCATTGATTGAAGTCTCAGCCATGTATGTGGTGACACTGTTGTTTTGCATTTTCTGATGGACAGCACTCCTTATGCTTGTATTAAAGTATGCAGTTAATGTCACAGTATAATGCTTAGCTGTATTTGGGTGCATCAGGGTTCCACACTCTGTTTTCCCTCTGTTTATGGTAACACATCATACCCTTAAGTGGTTTTGATTGGGAGGATGGCCATTTACCTTTTGTCACAACTTGCAGACACTTCAAAATTTCCAACCATATTGCGAACAGAGACGGTACACACTGGACTCCTCAAAGCCTTTTTCCACCTTTTGGACTCACAGAGGTTTGAAATTTGTCACACAAATCACCTGCCATCTGAATAGGTTATGTGTAAAACAAAACCAGTTCACATTTTTCCAAGGTGCTTGAAAGCCTAGGAGGGTGTTGTCATTTTTATCATCGTTCTCATTTTATCACTGCCTACGCAGAGGCACTTACCCCAGGTGCCTTCCACAGCCTATATTTAACATGTTTTAATCCATTTATTTTATTAACTGAAGTAATTCTGCTTAAGCTCCCCACTTAAGGGACAACCTCTGCAGTGCCCCACCATGGATTTGAACCCGCAATCATCCAATTATAAGTGCAGTTCTTTCACCGTTGGTCATGTTGATAAACTGTTAGGACAGGCCAGAAGATACAAACAGAGAAGGTACTGAACACCTTACGTGGCCCTTATTTCTCTTTTCAGCAAAATCCATCTCATATCCTTTTTTGACACGACCACAGTTTGCAAGGCATGGGCCCTTGATAGCCTTCTAACTTCAGTAATGTCAGAGGAGAAAAACCTCATCCACCACATGGTTGAGGTTCCTCCACAGTTCACATAAGTTCGAGACATGATTTAACAAGACTTATTTGTGTTTTTAGCACAAGGTGACAATTCAAACGATTTAGTACAATACGAATTGCTACTGTAGAATCAGACATACTCATACCCCTAATTTCTGTTCTTAGAATCTTCCAAAGGGCTGAATATTAGGATTTTCACTTTAATCAGATATTTATTCATGATAATCTGTCAAGTTCAAAACCCAACACAGATGTGTAGTTGATATGTTAAGACTGTTCACCAACATTCAGATTTCTTAATGTGATTAAAGACAACTCCCGAAAGTCTTTCTCAACCCCCAAATGGGACCCAACATTTGACTTGAGGACCCATATCCTAGATAATCCATTCTACACACTACCGAGGTTTGGTAATTATTGGACAGTTTAGTTTCAGAGGTATTCTAGTAACTATAAGGACAGAATGTGCTGGCCATAAAACAACATGGCCACAAGATGGCAGTAATGCCTTTTTGGTGTAGAGTCAATGCTGATGGAATGCAGGAGGCTCTTGGATCCGTTTTCTGAATAGAGTGCTTCCGAGTGCTGATTGGACAGTTTTAGGTGGACACATTGAGAGGAGCGGCTGTATGGCTGGTTGCCTAGCAACTAGCTGACCCTGTTTTAAGGGGGTGGGGGTAAATGTATAGGATCTGGTTTGCAGAGATTTCATTCTGTGCACTTTGTATGTGGATCCTCCCCATAATAATGTGGTTCATTTCACAATGCAGCAATCAAACTACTTTCAATACCAGACGTGATTTTCCCAAGGACATGATGCAATTTACAGAACTTAATGTAGGATGTTCACAATGTGTTGAACAGGGGATTAAAAATCTGTAAAAGTGAAAATGAAAAAACCACTTTATCAAAACCATTCGCAGTCCACTTTGTTGTACTCAAATAAACCATAAGCACTGTATGGACGTAACTAGTACATCCCTTAGCATTATGCACACAACCATTAATTCTACACACAAGCTTCAAATGTTAGCATTATATTACACAGCAGTGTAACTTTGTATGGCAAAAACCCTTATCATGGCTGAATCAGAAATTCTAACAATGAATATCATTTATACTGAGATTTGTAAATATCGTGTGTCACAATGCTGTAGACGTCTGCTCGGAAAATATTTTGCTTTGCTTAACAGTGCACTGTATTTGATGCGCCCACCATTAGACTTCTTTAGCAGGACTGCTTTCTAGTAATGTACCACCAAGATATTCAAATCCAGTTCTAGTGGTCCAAGGTCAGAACCTAGCAAGTATGAGAGGTCACACAAATACGTGCTAAACAATTAACAGGCAGGTGTAAAGCTATTTTCCCAGTAAGACATGGCATCGTTAAAATACAGGTGACCCTCAAAATGGGAGTGTCAACAAATAAATTCAACAACAAAACCACAAAAAAAACTTCCATGTGCTTGTAAAATCTTCCACGCAAAGTGCCAACTCAGAAAAGTAGTACTTTTCCAAACAAAAAACGTTTTGTTACAACAGCTCCTGGCTGAGATGATCTTTGGCCTGCCTGGTCTCGTATGAAGAGAAAGTAGTGGTTCTGGCCCGGTGGAAATGTGGTGCTGTGGGTGACTTCCTGCACTCATTCTGCATCACTGCCTTCCTTAAGACCTGGTTTCATGGCCCAACCCATCTGCCCGTTAGTGTCTACAGCCGTTTTCATAAACTGACAAACCTCATGATTCCTTTTTTTCCTCTACACACAAACCATGTCGTAGACATATGTATCCCTGGTATATAAATGTGGGGGTGAAATAAGTTGCATACCTACCAGCTTACCGATCAGACTTCTGGAGGTCAATGGGACACTTACTTCTAGGTATGTGTGTTTCAGTACAAAACATATCAAACTGCAGAAGTGACTAAATTTCCACTTTGAGATCCAAGCAGTGAAGCATACTGTGCTGACAGTTTGATTCTTGGCTGCCCATATGTACTAGTTGGAAAGTTTGCATGCACACACACACATTATACATACATGTATGTGTGTGCAGTCTGCTGAGCACATCTGGTGTCAAACCGTCTTAAGTGAGGAATCGTGGTGTTTGTGTAAGCCATCCTGATGGACACCAGGGGGCATGGATCAGAAATGCAGAAAGACAGCACTCAAACAGATAGGGAGGTCCAAGTGTACAGGTCTAGTCAGGAGTCTGGTCCACTTCCGATGACTGATACAAACATGCTTTTGTCCGACTGTTTCAGCCATACCTGTTACAGTTCTTTGGATACGCCCGTGTTTTGTTCGTTGGTACAAATGATAGTAGATACTGCAACTCATTAAAACCGATTAAACCACACTCGATCGACAAGAAATACACACCACCGTGGCCTTGGTTTGTTTTTCAAATATCTTTTTTGTCTTTAATGTATTTACAAGCTTTAAATTTGCTCTATGAGTCTGAGGAGTTACAAGCTCTTTAGAATCAGCAATGTCACGTAAACGTGTTTCTGCACAGGTTGGTGCATTTCTTTTTTTCTTTGTGTACTGCATTGTTCTTTTTGTTTTTTTTTTTTTATTTCTAGTTCTTTTTGCAGATTGCTTGGTTTCCTGAATGTTGATTTTTGCCTGTTTGGAGGATTATATACATTTCCAATAGAGCAAGCCAAAGCAGAAGAAACGGTTCTTGTGGTTATTTCACAATAACCTTTAACCTTTGAACTCTTAAACCATCAACCCTCCCTGTAACCTTGCCCTCCCTCCTTCCCCAAAGTAACTTTTATTTTTATAAATCAAAAGGCTTGGAATTCAGGGAGGCTATCAGTGTCATTATTATTCATTATTATTATTGTTATTATTATTTCTATTACCGTCAATGTTCTCCGTGTTTTTGAGCTTCTGCAAATGTTAAATAAACTTCCATATTTGCAGTCCTTAAAAAAATAATAAATTAAAGAGTTCAGAACCTATGTATTGTATTCTTTGTTGCACAGAAATGGTATTTTTAAGTCTCTTCTTAAAAAGTAACAAAAGAAAAAAGTTTTAAATTTTAAAACTAAATATTTTCTATAAATAATACATGTATTTAGTGCTCTGGCCATTTGAATGCAAACTGAAATCGCTGCTTTTCTTGGGTACCGTACCATGTGACTCCAACCCCCAATCAGCTCCCGTCTGTGCATATGTAATTCATTTTTGTTTCGAAGAAGCGGTTCTTGTTGTCAGCAACAGTTGGCCATTCTGCACTAATTGGCGAAGACTTGCTCTCCTCCTGTCAGTTATCCTCCGACTCCTCCTCCGCCTCTCTGAGCCAGGTGAAGAAGGCGGTGACGGACTTGAGGGCCACGCCCTTGCCCTGCTGCTCTGCGGGGTCCTTGCTGTTCTCCCACTTGTAGAAAGCGTCCTCTGAGATCACGTCCTCGTCGTACAGACAGTCAAAGAACATCCGCAGCAAATCTGGACCAGGACAGACAAAACAAGAGACGGAATTTAGAAATACAGTCCTGTACATGCCATACCACAGGAGACATATGTTTTTCTTGTTTTCGAGGGGAAAAAGACAAGCCCCTAAAACAGTGAATGCTGCTATCATGCAGAAAAATGACAGTGTGGTACAAAACCAAGGCTAGGCAAAAAAAAAAAGGCAAACTTCTCACCTGCATTGGGGTACTTACTAGGAGGCTGATCAAGTTTGACTATCAATGCTTGAAGTGCATAAAGTGCTTGCAGCTGTCGCTCTGTGTCCGAGTTAAGGTACTTGAGTAATACAGGCAGCCTCCTCTGGATGATGGTGGTGTCCACTCTGCAAGTCGTGCCGTCACCTACGCCAGACGGAGAGAGCCAGCGAGAGGGTCAGAGGGTGTTCATCTCTTCGATCTGTTCTTTTATTCCCTCCCAGCTGCAGGAAGCACCAAGCAAAGCATGTGCCCCACTATACGCTTTCCCCCTGATGAACACTGCAGTTTGGCACAGTAAAAGCTATACGGCACACTACAGCAGAGCTAGCATTGACTGAAGGAGCAGCTGCAATGAAACGGTATGACAGAATTCTTGGCTTGCACAGAGAGCACAGCCCATGGTCTGGGCAACGGTGCACTGGGACGGACAGACAGAAATACCTAGGCCTGCAAAGACAACCCATCAAAGGTCAGAGCAGTAGGGACAGGACCGTGCAGACCCATTTAGGCATTAAATACTCCGATGACAAGAGTCTGAGCTCTACCTCTTTATAATAGCCACAACAAGGTCGACAGACTAGCCTTTTACTATAATGAATACTGTGTGCTTAAATACACAGTAATCATTACAATACCAGCCGGATATGTTAACTATTAACTATTCGCCACTTAAACACACAGAAGTCATTACATTAACACCACTGACACATTAACCTTTCACAGGTTAAACACCCAGCAGTCATGACAGTAACAGCACTTACCTGTCACTGCTGCCTTGCACACAGCAGTCATTAAAGCTCTGAGGAATGGAGGTGAACTCATCTGTGATTCATCTAAATTTGCCTGGAATGCAGGAAGACCAGAATCACATCTCCACCAAAATCAGCTGCAAGTACACACCTTTATTTCACTGTTTTTAAATGCAATAGAGCTTATTTGGTAAACTAATCTAAACTCATTTGGCAAATTTGTTTGGGGTTAGCAGTTGGACTGCACACTCCTCAGCTCTGGTTGGTATGCAGGCACATGCAAGCTCTGAACAACGAGGACCAGGAGCGAGCTGTCCCTCTGTACCTCTACCCAGTCGAAGATTTGTTCGTCGCCCGCCATGTCCTCGAGGAGCAGCTTCTCCAGCTGTTTATTCAGTTCCTCAGGGGAAAGCGCTCTCTTCGAAAGTGCTTCATCCGGACTCGAGCAGTCCGAAAGGGTGAAGTCCAGTTTCTGGTGGAGGAGGGAGAGAGGATGAAGAGTGGGTAAGGCGAGACTCTCTAGCGCTCCTCGGTGGTTCTCAGGGACACCTGGGCAGCTCACCTGGGCAGAGATAAAGCTGTGCACATCTTCCCCCTCCGGCAGGAAGTCCCCCCAGCTCAGACCAGACTCCCTCCATAAGGCCCCCACTTTCCTATGGCTCTGCAGGAGAGACGGGCCCACGTCAAGCCAACAGCACAGGAGGACGGATAGAGACATACTCACACATACACACACACACAGACACACAGACACACACACAAACGCACACAGACACAGAGACAGAGAGAGACACAGACACACACACACACACATGCACACACACACCCCACACACACACACACACACACACACACACACACACACACACACACAGACGCAAACAAACGCACACAGACGCAAACAAACGCACACAGACACAATGATCTGATCTCCTGAATGGTGGCACGGAAAGTCCCACCCCCTGTGGTGTACTAGGAAAATCACATTTTCACAGTATAAACACCTTCAACATAAAAACCCCCAAACACAAATCGCTCCCAGCACCTCCCTACTAGTGCTGAGAACTACCAAGACCAACACCGTAGGTGCTACTCTCATTTCAAAACTGTTACAACTTCCCAAAACATTTTGCACTGCGGCGTTCACAAAATCAAGTAGGGCAAACAGAGAAATCACTTACCATTTGTTTGCATAGAAGGTGCAGTATTTCAGAAAATAATATCCCAGCTCTTCCCACAGGAAGTAAAGGTTTGCTAAATTCACTGCAGGAAAAGACAGAAAAAAATGATCTTTGGTGGTTTCTAAGCTTTTAAACTAGTTTCTAGTAAATGTACTGATATGATGTTTTTTTCCTCTAAAAAAACATACAGGTATAAAACAAGGGTGACACTCTTTTTCACGTAAGTCCAGCCTTTACACTGCTAAACCAGAAGTTACATGACCTGCCAGCGCAACAATTTGAACAGCGACTGGAACTGCAAGAAAAAGGGTGTATGTGCAGAATAGCAAGTTATGAATCACTAAAATTAAAAAACTGCTAGAAAAAGGATGCAACCAATCCAACCATAGTGCCCTGTTACTGTATTTACTGATTATACATTGCTCTTAGGGGGTTTTTCTCCCATGCAAAACTGTCTTTGAAACTGCAATGTACCAGCTGAGGTCATTAAAGGTAATTAGGCAGATTAAAGGAAGGGGGTGACACTGACAGGCTAAATGCACAGAAACATGGATGCACATCCATTTACAAACCTCTGTGCAAAACTTGGTAGGCAGGTTTTGTCGCAGAGGGTCTCTACAGGCACATAAGTCCTGGGGTCGTGTGGACGCGGCACACGCCCTGTGTCAGCTGGTACCGCTGCAGCGCTGGGACTCTCGGTGCGCGTGGAGATGCAGCATTTGTGTGAGTGCCAAAGCTGAAAGCGCCCTGGTGTTACGCCAGTGCTAAAGACTGCCTTTCAGAGCTTCCCTCAGCAGAGGCGTGGCATTTCTATTAACCCTGTGGGTGCTGCTTCTCTATCCGGGGAGTAAGCGTGGCGTTTTCACCTCTCGGTTAAATGGTTCACGTGATGACGGGTTTGACAGGCAGCTCGGCGGACACGCTCACCTAAATAATTCTCTCATAGAGATTCCTCCCTCTCGTAACATGGGGGTGACCAGCTCGGCCAGGTACAGCCATATATGGGGAATGTCGATGGCCATGTCGTCGGCCAGCTCCAGCGTTTCGGCAAACCTGTGGGACAGGAGGACAGGAGTAATAAAGTCAAGCGGTCATCCCTCACCCCCTCAGCCTCCCACTCCAACACGGCCCTTCTCTGTCTTTCGCTCGCTCTCTCCCCGTGTTGTGCAGTGTCCCCTGTAACCGGACCCCTCCACAGGGCTGACATGGGACGTGACTCCGCTTGATAACGTAACAGGTCAAGTCTTCCAGGTTTACATTTTATTTTCCATTCAAACGCATCAGGCGGACAGAGACTTCAGCACTCTATGCTAGGGGAGGAGTAATTTATTCCGAAGCTTACATTTTATTTTCCATTCAAACGCATCAGGCGGACAGAGACTTCAGCACTCTATACTAGGGGAGGAGTAATTTATTCAGAAGCTTACATTTTATTTTCCATTCAAACGCATCAGGCGGACAGAGACTTCAGCACTCTATACTAGGGGAGGAGTAATTTATTCCGAAGCTTACATTTTATTTTCCATTCAAACGCATCAGGCGGACAGAGACTTCAGCACTCTATACTAGGGGAGGAGTAATTTATTCAGAAGCTTACATTTTATTTTCCATTCAAACGCATCAGGCGGACAGAGACTTCAGCACTCTATACTAGGGGAGGGGTAATGTATTCAGCAGCCTTTCCAGTTATCTGCCGTTACAGGAGAGGGAGCAGGGCTGGGTCTGAGGGCTGCAGTGGATTGTATATTCATGGAGCGAGCCTCACCCTTTGAAGAACTGGGACTTGGAGAGGGTCCCGGACTGCACCAGCTGGAAGAGGAGGTGCCCCATGTGGTCTCGTGTAATCTGACTGCGCTCCAGCGTGGACTCCACACCCACCCGCACGAACACGTGCAGCTGAGAGGCCTGGTCCAGCTCCTCCACGCACTGCACAGCCTCCTGCACGCAGATATATACAGGCATATATAAGCACACATTCACATGCACACACACAGATATGCACACATACGCACACACACACGCACGCACACATACACGCAAACAAAGAGGTACACATATAGATGCACAAGCACACACACCCAGGGAGAGAGAGAGACAGAGAGAGAGAGAGGGAGGGAGAGAGAGAGAGAGAGAGAGAGAGAGAGGGAGGGAGAGAGGGAGGGAGAAAGAGAGAAGGAAACACATACACAAGCAGGATAGTCAGACACCGAAGAAGCACTACACCACCTAAGTACACCTGTGACATGTAGGGCAAACTGGAGGGGACCCCACCCCTCTTTATAAACAGTGTAAAACAATCAGAGGAATTAAAATAACAGCATAGTATGCTTAAGTAAGTTTAACATTATATTCCAAGCTTCATTACAAAAGTAAAGCGAGAGGAAGGAAAGGTTCTGCTGTGCTCCAGACTATCTCTGATCTACTCATACATTTGCTAAATGCTAAAAAGCACAATTTTATGCAGTCCACATTCTCGCTTTATAACTGATAAGACAACAGCTTGTATTCACTTACATAGTGATGCCTGTTGGCCACGCATTTTAACTATGTTATCAAATATATGTGCTTGATAATCACGAATGTGATACTTGTTGTCTACCAAAATAAACAGTGTTAAAATGTGACTCCTCACAGCGTACCTTATAGTCACTAATGTGCAAAAACTCATCAATGATGGATTTTGACTTTTTCTCCATTTCTTCCTCTGACAGGAGGGGCTTTTCTGGACACAGTGCTGCTGGAGCCTCAGGTTTCACTGCAGCAAGAGAGAGGAACCGGATCAGAACCACCCCATACCACCCCTCACTACCGAACCGTGATGCATAAACACTGACTATGCGAAATGAGGTCAGAACACATCCAAACACTGACTAAATGCAATGAGAATAGAACAGACGTGTCGTGCGTCTGAGGGGGGCTGTAACTGATGTTTTTACTGCGCAGTGGGACTGTGACCAAGGTCTCTGTGAAACTCTGCGTTTTTGTTACTGTGTGCGTCTCCATGACTCTCTGGGTCTACGGTTTCTGTGACTGAGTCTACGACTGCGTTTCTGTAACTCTGTGGGCTAGGTTTCTGAGGCTCTGCGGGTCTCGCTTACCCGGGTCCCTGGGCCTGCGGTCCGGTTCGGCCCGGTCCTCGGCTGCACTGGGCTGCTTGGGCGTGTCGGCGGTCTCTCTGCGCAGCTCGGCCAGAGCGGGGCTCTCCAGCAGCTCCTTGGCGCTGCCGCCCCGGGAGAAGGAAGTGGTGCGCAATGGCGCCGAGCTCGCCGGCTTATCGTTCCGCTCCCGCCCCGAGCTGCCGCGGCTGGGAGGGGTAAGCGTATGTCACTCAGGGCCACTCTTACGCCTCCTGCTGACCGCCAGCAGGACAGCATGCGCCTCAAAACATCACTGTGACGTCACTTTAACAGCTTACCAGCACGTACATATTCCTAACTTTATGACAGTGTTAATATTCTAATAGAGTAACTTGTTTATCATTAAGTCTCCACTAGTTTTCCCTGAGTTTGACTCAGGTTATAGGAAGAGAATGTTGAGAGTCTAGGTGCCAGCGGACGTTACCTGCTGAGACTCCTCCTGGAGTCAAAGTCAGTGGGCAGAGAGGGAGGGGTCGTGGCCGCCTGGGGCGTGGTCGACTGGAGCGCCGAGTAACGGTTCAGGTTGCTGGCACTGGACCGCGACAAATCTGGCGGAGGAGAACCACAGCTGTGAGCACTCAGGAGGGGCGCCGGGGACAGGTGCCGTGAGACAGCAGAGAGCCGGTGGGTCCTCACCTGATTCGTTGGCCTTGGCCCCCGCTCCTCCACTGCTGCCTTTGACCCAATTGATCTGAGCCCGCGGCCCCAGCTGGATCTTGTCATCTATTGTCGGCTAGAGAGAGACAGAACGGCACCTGTTTAGAGGTCTGGTCACAGCAGCACTGATTCTCCTCCACATTGCTGTCACTGCTCTGTGCTCAGTATACCACCTCTGCCAGCAGATGGCGCCGTGGAGCTTAACAACGCAGCAAAGTGCAGCTGTGCTTCAGGGACAGCAGGAAAAGCTGTGGGTGGATACTTATTTGGGCTGTCAGGCAATGAGACACTTTAGCTGATTGCATTCTTCATTAATTGGCCGATTCATCGATTCACTTAACAATAAATCGACAGGTTATAGTGATGTGCCTGCACAGCAGACTCCCTGTGTTTCATAGACTGTGGTGTGGTGTATCTTAAACGGCTCTCCACAGGCTAACTGAATGTGGTCCAGTCAAGGTTCCAGAGGGGAATGCTCTCTCACACACACACAGAAATCCCACCCTCTTCAACTACTGTGAGTGAAAGACTTTCCATCAGACGACATGCTTATTTTTGTCATTATTTCAGGAGCCACTCTGACATTACAAGGGGACTAATACTGCAATCTTACTGTTCGTCAGACTCGAGCACCATGGAGCAACAAGCACTGAGGCTGAGCTGTATGACAATCATCCATCCTCCGCAACACAGACTCCCGGACACACCTGGTTACACCTGAATGCACCTGAATACGCACGGACACACCTGGATGCACATGGCCGGCCATCTCCCCCGTCTCCTGTTACTGATGGATGGAGGACATCCAGCTAGAATCTCCTCCACATCGCTGAACAACCCCAGTCAGGCAAATCACCTAGAGGATGGCCTGGTCCTGCCAGCTCCAATTTCACCAGCCATGACCACATCCAGAGAAGCTGTTTAACAACCCTCTATTCTCTAGACTACAGGCACCTGACCACACCAGGCTGACTACGCCAGCTCCATCCTCCCTCGGCATGTCACCTACACCTAATGTCATCCAACAGGAGGTGACATCCCAACTCAGGCTCAAAACCATATGAGCCTCAACTACAACATGGCCAAGAACCTGAACCATAATACAGAGCCCTGCATCTCCAACACAGAGTCTCTAGCCCTGCATCTACAGCGATGCGTCTCCAACCCGAGCTGTGTAACAGAGATGCGGTTATGATAAACAGTGTGTAGAGAACCTGTGGGCTGACTGCCAGAGCACATCTTCATATTCTGTTACAGGGGCAGATGTGCTTTCCAACCCACGCAAAACCCACACACTCAGTACCTTGGAGATTTTGGGGATCTTGCTGGGGTCTATAGTCCTGCTGTTCTTGGTCATAGGGACCGTGTTCCAGGTCTCCTCTCTCTGGACCACTGTGGAGGGGAAAAGAGGGGTCACCAGAGCTCACACTATCCAGCCTACATGCTTCCTTCACTGGGCACACACACAAAGGCATACTCATAAACGCATACAAGCACACACATGCACACAGACAGACACACACCCACACACACAAATGTAAACATGTGCACAGATACACAGCCACACACACACAGACACGTGCACACGAGCACACACACTAAAGCCAGAAAGAGGATTAGCTGGCCGATCAGACCTGGTCTCCTCTTGTCCTTGGACAGCAGCTGCTGATGCACCTTCCTCTGCTCCTCCTGCTCCTCGATCTTGGCCTCTTTGTGGATCTGCTCGATGGTTTTGGGGCCCTGGTCCGCTCTGCGGGATACCCAGTTGTGCTGAAAAAGGAAGGCAAGGCATTCGGCACTCACTACTTCAGGATCATTATAGAGAAAGTCAGCATCCAGCACACAACGGCAGCCTGTTGGTTTGACTTGGTGTTTGACTGCCTGATTCTCTGACTTAGTGTGCAGAATATCAGCAATTGATTCAAGACAGTAAGGTGCACAATCAAGTCCCCCAGCTGATCAGGCATATGATGCACATTAAATTGCTGCCACTACTTTAACAATCAAGTACATTTATCTTCTTACTAATTGTTGCAGCTGCAACCAATGAAGTAAAATGGCACTGTATCACACAGACAGAGGCAAAAAGCCAAAAAGTCTGGACATTCTGGGCAGATTAAAAATGACTAAGAAATACTGCTTAATGTACAGACCTGCACATGGTGGTGAGGGACCGCCAACATTAAATACACATAGGACAGAGCACAGAGCTTGTAAACGGGCCACCATGCTAACCATTCTCAGATCGATCACGTCCTGCAGCATGAAGCGGATCCGAGATGACGTCTTCCGCTCCTTCACGATCTTCTCCATCTGGTTGAAGTACTGATCCATGCGAGGCTGAGAGGGAGAGAGGGAGAAGAGACCCTATAGCCCCTATAGTCACAATGCACCAAATGCAGTCTGCAGCAGTGCCAGAGTGCTCACAAGCAATCACTGAGTAAATACCCCACAGACATATGGAGGGCATTTCTATTTTCATTGATAAAGCATTCACAGATCATTTTATACCACATCAATGTCACCTTTAGTTTTTCTGGGACTGCAGTCAGCTCTTTAGATAACAGATCGTACACCATTTTCCACATATGTTTCTGTGACATAGCCAGACGCTTCGTGATTGGCTGAGCTTCTTGTAAACTGAGGAAGTGGTCATGCATAAAACTAAATTCAGTTTACAGTACGCATGGAGCCATCACCACTCTGCATGAGGTAATCCCTGACCTCTGACCTTTCCCCTCCCCGGAGACCTGTAAAACCTCAACGAGCTGAGGAGAGACGACAGAGGTTGTGGCAAGGGTGAGAAAATGTCAGTACGCACAATGATTGGCTCGTGTAGGAATCTATGCATGGCAGGGCAAAGGTACATCAAAAGCAGCTGTCTGAGCAGTCAGATATGATTCAAACTAAAAAATCAATGTCTACAAACTGAAAATCAATGTAAAATGACAGGAAAACACGGGAGGAAGGGAACACACTTGAAGTGAAGAGGTACAGTAATACTAATACTGCAGTATGAAAGGTACCCTACACACACACACTCTCACACACACACACACACACACACACACACACACACACACACATACACATACACATACACATACACATACACACACACATACACACACACATACACACACACATACACACACACACACACACACACACACACACACACACACACACACACACAGACACACACACACACACTACCATGAATAAAAAGATTTTTAGACATGTCTTAGCAGTAAGAGATTTGGGAAGACCGCTCACTGGATTTATTACGACAAGCACATCCGCCCTGTGTTGGACTGGCTACCCAGGCCAAACACGCAGCAGTCTTCAAAATTCAGACTGCAGGGCTAATGAAACCAAATACAGCCCCATGACAGAATCAAAATGCACTATTATAAGCTTTTACAAAATATATATAGGCTAAGTCATGTGAGAGACATGAGCCCTGACACCTTCACAGCTTTTTAAAATACATCCATATGGACAGAAAAGGAGAGAGAAGCCAGCTGGGGCACCCTTTCACAACCTGAAATCAAAAGCACTCAGGAGAAAGAAGGGAGAGAGAGGGGGAAACAGGAGGGAGAGACAAAGAGAGATGGAGGGAGAGAATGAGAGTGTGAGTGTTCGGGAAGAAAGAGACAGAACCGACTTTTTTTTAAGTTTGACACTGTAAAAGTATTGAATATTAATTCCTTCTGTTTTTAACAGTCATGCATTGAACTGAGAGAGAGGGATAGGATGAGGAGTGAGAAAGAGGGATAGAACAAGGAGAAAGGAGAAAAAGAGAGGTAGACAGAGGGATTGGCAAACCGAGACACGGAAAGGGAGAAAGAAAAAGTAAGAGTGACGGAGAGAAAGGGGGGGAGAGAGAGAGAGGGTAAAAGGAAAGAGAAAGAAAGAGCCGCATGTTCAGTCCCCTGCTGGCTGCAGCAGGCTCCAGTCGGCGCAGCTGGAAGTCATCTGTGCACGGCACAGGCTGCCAGGGAGAGCACAGCGCAGCACGGCCAAACAACAGCACAGCGCGGTGCGTTTAACCTCTGGGGTGCGCTTCCTGCCTGGCGGGGCCCGCAGTTCACCCCTCAGACACACAATGGAAACCAGCTGCTCTGGAGCCTGGAGACCAGGCATGGCGCTGCATTAACAAGTGCCTTCTACAACCACACCAGCGTCAGACAGAGTCAGCGCGCTTTATAGCACACGGACCACTGAGACCTAAACCCTACAGACGCTGCTAAATGTGTTTATCCAAAACGCAAAGGGAACAGAGGCTGAAGAGACCTGATGCTCAAGCTGCTAAGTGTCTAAATAAGGTGAGCAAAACAGCAAAGACCAAAACTCTAATTTCAGTAGATATCGATAAAGCTATCTAGCTTGAAAGGATAATTCACAGTACCATTACAACGATTAGTAGTGATACAGTAAACACCCTCTAATAGCCATCTCAATTTCAAGTTCTCAATGTTTATGGGCAATTTATTTATGATCTGTATATACTTTAAAGCTAGCAATCGAACTTTTGCCAAACCCCTTTCGACTCATCTGGAGGCTTCTCAGAGACAAACTGCTGCTATTATCCAAAAAGTGAGCTGGCTGGCAACTGCACCCCTTCTCCTATCAATCAGTTTGGCTGATCGTTGACTGGTCGGTCATTACGTCATCACAAAGGAGGCTGGACTACATAGTGCTGTGTATCAGCAGCAGAACATTTCTCGCCTGCCCTCCTTCCATATGGTTCTGCTCAAACCTCACTCAGTGATTGGTCGATCATGATAAAGGCGGTGGCATTGCATAAGGCTGGGAAGCGCCACCCCTTCCCCCTCACCTTGGCCTTCTCGAAGTCCAGGTCCTTGCCGATGGTGGTGAGCAGGCGGCAGAGGCACTCCAGCGACTCCTCGTCGTGGTTCTTCAGCAGCTTGACCACGCAGTCGTGCATGATGGCCTCCGTCAGCATCTTCAGCTTGAAGAGCTCGCCGATGAACTTGATGTTCCCGATGGAGCGCCGGCGGGCCTTGTCCTTCGCCTCCTCCAGCTCCTCCTGCAGGCGCTCACGCTCACTCGTCTGGGGGGAGAGGCACAGGGCGTGAGAGGGGACTGGGAGAGGGCCCTATACATCAGCTCTATAGGAGGGAGAGGCACAGGGCGTGAGAGGGGACTAGGAGAGGGCCCTATACATCAGCTCTATAGGAGGGAGGGGCACAGGGTGTGAGAGGGGACTAGGAGAGGGCCCTATACATCAGCTCTACAGGAGGGAGGGGCACAGGGCGTGAGAGGAGACTGGGAGAGGGCCATATATATCAGCTCTATAGGAGGGAGGGGCACAGGGCGTGAGAGGGGACTGGGAGAGGGCCATATATATCAGCTCTACAGGAGGGAGGAGCACAGGGCGTGAGAGGGGACTGGGAGAGGGCCCTATACATCAGCTCTACAGGAGGGAGAGGCACAGGGCGTGAGGGGAGACTGGGAGAGGGCCCTATATATCAGCTCTATAGGAGGGAGGAGCACAGGGCGTGAGAGGGGACTGGGAGAGGGCCCTATATATTGTGCCGCCTTTGCCCGTGAAGGACCACTTCAGCAGGCTGGAAGTGAAAGGTCCAGGTAGGACTGCAGGCTTGCACTGTGACACAGTCCTACTCTACGAATATACAGGTTTAAATGCTGCACCCAGTCTTGCTCCGGCTTTGTAAACTGAAGGGTACAGAGGACCGTTCTTTGAAAAGACATTGCAGTGATCATTTTAACATGTACAGTACAACTAACTGGAGCTTTGGAGAGTCGTTGTTAAGTATACAGGGTTAAAAGATACAAACAAATGACAGATTTATAAATGCACGGACTGTATTAACCAAGCACCTTCCCTGGGCTTTACTTTGAAAGAGGCAAGCTCAGGTCTCTGGGAGGTGAGCAGCTTCCAGGTTCTTGAGGAGCCTGCACTGTGCTGTGGAGCAGTGTCCAGCTGTGCCGTTCTTACCGAGGCCGCGCACTCCAGCTCCTTCTGCTTCCTCTCGAACACGTCGTCGTCCACCTTGTCGCGCTCAAACTCCTTCTGGCAGCGGTTCAGCAGCAGCTTGCGGAAGTTCACCGTGCTGTTTGGCTTGTCCGCCATCGGAACTTTGAGCTACAGAGCCAGGCGGAGAAAGAAGATGTGTGAGTGCCTGTGTGTGTGTGTACAATATACCAATATACCACTTTTGCTTCTATTACAACAGGTAATTTCTCTAGTTTCCTGTACATAGCACACATGGATAGAGTCTAAAAAAAATGAGCTTAATTTGCCATTTAAAATACAGAAAAAAACACAGATTAGTATGTACGAATGAACAAATCCCGGGGCCTGACCTGAGATCAATGTACATCAACACTCTGTGGACAAACAGAAAGATCTGGAGCTCACCGTGGCCAAGCACCGGCACATGTTGCCGTAGGCGACCGAGAAGCTGGGCTCGTCGATGGCCTTCTCGAAGACCAGGTCAATGACCCCTTTTAGACGCTCCTCCGTGTCGATGGTCAGGTCTGTCACCTGCTTCATCAGCTGGTTGAACATCTGGGGTGTCAGCTTGTTCAGAATGCTTCGCACCTTTCGGAAGAGCTCCTGGCGAAGAGCATACAACCAATCAGCAGAGGGCACTTCCTGTCACACGACCAGACAATTCTATTTCTCCCGGTCACAGAGTGTTTCTGTTGTATGTCCGTTCATTATGCATTATTCATTAAAACAAAAGCAATGTACTTAACAAAATGATGCAATGAATGAAGAACGCAAACAAAAAAGATAAGTACCACAAAAACTCAGAAACAAAACACAAACAGAAAGAACACAAAAAACATGCAAGAAACTTTTGGAAAAAAAAATAAAAATCTGTTCTGAGTGATCAGTTTTTACCAAGGCAGAACAATACCATATTGAGGCACTCTGACAGAAAGCCATTTTGCATTAGTCGCGGAGGCCGAGCGGCCCACGGACAGTGCGGGTGGGGGGAGGGGGGAGGGGCCTTCTCTGCATCGGGACGGGAACCCACCTGTGTTTTCTGGGTTTCAGGGTCATCTGCCCCGCTCTCCCTCTTCATCCCCGGCTTCCAGGCATTCTCCGCCTTCTTCAGCTGCACTTCATCATTCACAGACACGTTCATGATGATCTTCCGCGGCGGGGGCCGTCTGAGGCCCACGTTCATCAGCTGGAGGGACAGACGGACAGACAGACAGACAGATGGCACTGTCATTCTTTTGGTCTGGGGCATCCAATAGGCGTTGACTACCAAAGTGCCACTCATCCTGTCACTATAGCTGCCAAACTCAAAGATTTCACATTTTTACCCCCTCAAAGAGGGGAATGTGCTTAAAAGTCAGTGATGAAGTTTCACAAAATGTTTCATATGTGTATTTTCCCCACAGTATGAATCTGTGTTGGTTTCTGTCAGAAACAGCAGCACCCCTACAGAGAGACCGTGTTCCAGCAGAAAGAGAATAATAGCGCGCAGTGCTTTGTGACTCTTACTGTGTGGCGTCTGGGTATATCTGTGACTGTTTGTGCATGCATATTATTGTGAGTGCATTTGCATGTATATGTGTCAGTGTGTGTAAGCACGTGTGTGCGCACACAAGTGTGCATGAGGGTATGTGTGTAAGTTTGTGTATGATTGTGAGGGTGTGTATGTGTGTAAGTGTGTGCATGCATGCGTGTGTGACCCACCGGTGTTCCTCTGCCTCCTGAGCTCTGCCTGCCAAAGTCAGCAAAGGCGGGCGTGAAGTCAGGCCCCCGAGAGATCACCCGCGAGTCCACGGGACGCATCGGCAGCTTGTTTTGGTTAATCTACAGGAAAGAGAGAGTCGTTGCCATTTCCTTCCCTACCACAAACCACCACCATCAACAACCCCCTTCTTATCGACCAAAGCAGGTTGCCTCAGTACCACCGTAGGCCTGTAGGGGGCAGGCACCTTGTCTAGCACCACATCAGCAATGGGGGGCAGGCCCTCTGGCTTCTGCACGCAGGCTGGCATGAACTGGAACCCCAGCAGGAAGTCCCTGTCATACTGCCTCTTCCCATCAGGCTCCACAGGCTCTGAGGCAGGAACACGGAGAGAGAGAGAGCGCCCATCATGGACATGCACCAGCCATTCACCACATGTTAACGCTTCATTTATGTGCATTATTAATGCTGATACTACCGTGAGTCACTCAATTATAAATGATGCATTCGCAATTATACGAGTAAAAATTATATACTAATTTGTACAATAATGCTTTTGGGATGTGCAATTCAATCAATGTGCAAGATGAGAAACATAATGTAAAAATGTAATTTCAGTTCAATAATATGCTGCTGTGTAAATAAATTACACACAAACACCTAATAGGCTGATAAACCCATTACTTTTTACTGGACTTGGTAGTAATGGGTGTTTAAAATCTAAACCTCTTTAAACTCATTAAATTACAAATGAAGAGGAGCAGCTTTTAACTAAGAGCGGGATGCAGAGACGGGTCCCCACCTTCTTGGAAGACGTAAGTGGGCGCCCCTGTGGAGGTGTCCTTCTCGCCCGAGGTGACGCCGCTGTCACTGCTCTCCGTCTCCGAGGCGTGCTCCGCACCGTTCCTCACGGGCTCCGGCTCGCGCTCCCCGTTCTCCTCCAGGACCGGGGCGCTCTCCTCTGGGTCGGGGGGCGGGGGGCTCTGCCGCTCTGCCTCCCGGGGCAGGGCTTTGTCACCAGACTCCTCCCCCACAGGTGTTTCCTGGAGTGGGGGGGGGAGAGAACATGGCCTCAATCAGTTTATAATTACAGGCTGCTGTGCCTAAGTAAGATGGATAGCAAAATTCGCGGCTTTGGTTTTTCACACTCCAGAGGTGCCCTTCATTGTAATTCCCATAACAAGCATGCGATACATGGAAGGGCACGCCTTTCCAGAAAGCTGCGCTGCCCTTACCTCCCTCTCCTTGTCCAGCACTTCTCCCACAGGGCTCACTTCTTTTGGCTTCTTCCAGGTCTTTGGTGCAGTCGGAGCAGCTTGGGCTGCACAGAAACAGAAACAATTAATGTCAGAAAAACATAAAAGGGCAGTTAAAGCTGATGAGAACATGAGACAATCTGACTAACTTTCAGCTGACTGGTGCCTTTCTTCAGACTTCAGACCATATTTTCATATAACAATAGCAGATGTACTGGGGTAACTCGCCAAGTGTGAAATAATAGTTGGACCCTGGACGCTGGTGAAAATGTGGGTATTTTCTTTGGCTGAAAAGTTCTCATTTACTTTTTGAATGGTTTGTCTGTATGATTTAGTATATGTGTCCATCCTGAAAACAGATCAGGTAACACCTGGGGATGTCAGCAGGCAAGACTTTGTGAGCGCAGAGACAGGCGTGAGGAAAGGAAATAAATATGCATGTGTCAGAATAGACCCTTTCATTTGTTCATAAAGCGGCAGGGCTATTTGTGTTAAAAAAAGAGGAAGGAGGCACGGTCTGAAGGTTTCTACGATCTCTTTGGCACTAGCATAACCATGTGTTACACGTGAACATGACATTGGCCTCAACGTATCCAAGCTAATTTATTTTATCATTACCAGTCCATTTCAGAATTTTTACACGACACAATATTAACTTACGAACCCCAGTCCTAACAGTGTCATTTTTGGGGCATCCCTGCAGAAGGCTGTTAAGTACCACCATTTGCATTTTTACTATTTCACTGCTTACTAGCTCATCTGCAGTTCAAAGAAAGTTTTCTTAAACCGAGAAACTAAAGCTTGCCCATACCAGGATCCTTCTTAAGAAATGACCTCGGCAACAATTTCTCACTAACAATGAGAAGGTCTCCTTTTCATTTTCTTCAGCATTTCTGTTCTGTATTTGTACGCTTGTTCCCATTTCTGTTCAGACACACTGTACAGTACAAAACAACTTGAGCAGAAAGTTGCTTCCGGTGCCAATCTGGGCCAAGGTGGTTCAATGTGCTTTGAGTGCTGAAGTGACACTGGCTGTCAGGTTGGTGGCTGTGGTGAGCAGTCCTGTGGCATGCAGTTTATAGAGCAGTGCCATAGCATTGCCACAGCAAGAGACTTGGAGGGGCCGCTTTCCTCTCTGTTACTCAAACACATCTTTCCTTTTTTACTTTGCTTTTGTGCCCTTAATTTTAATTGCTCATGAGTTCACAAGTGTAATATCCCACAGGGCAACAAGGGATCTGATCAGCTGGTGTGTCTTTCCAGCAGAATAGAAGCACAGAGGGAGGGCTCAAAATGGACTCAACACCTGTTTTCAACACACCAGAGACAAGCGAGGGTCAGCATCAATGGTTAATGTGATGCATTTTAAAACAGGGCTCTCACTGAAAAACAATTACTTCTGGCTGATCTGAAGTGCTCACGATAAGGGTGTTTGCTCAGACGATGGGCTGTGCTGCTGGAAGTGGCGCAGCAGACACCTGGAGCTCACCTGTAATCGGGCTTTTTCTGGAGTTGGCCAGCTGCTGTGGGTCCGCCGTGCTGTCCAGCACGGCCTCTGCCTCTGCCCCTGATCTGCACAGGGTGTCTTTCGCCTCTGCACCCAGCAGGGGCCTCAGGGCCGGGCCTGTGCCTGCCTGCGCCAGGAGCGGCAGGCCGGGGGGCGGAGCCAGGACAGCAGCAGCGGCAGTGACAGCAGCGGAGGCCACTATTGGAAGGGAGGTGGCGGGGACAGCCGGGGTGGCGGGGGCCGCGGGGACCGCCGTGGGAGGGGCCGGGGGGCTCTCGGGCCGCGCCTCTCTGGAGACGGGCTCCTGGGCGTCAGGGGGCAGTGGGAGAGGCTGACTCTGGGGCGGGGAGGGCAGACGGACAGGCTCCGGGGGCGGAGCGTCCAGGTCGCCGGCCTCTTTTTCAGTCAGCCCGTTGATGGCCTTCAGGACCGGGGCTGGAGAGGTGGACTGGCTGCGGGCTGGCTCTGCAGGGGGTCTCTCAGAGTCTGCGCTCTGCGGGGCAGCCAAGGGGACCGGTTTGGGCTCCTCCTTGGGGGCCAGGGGTTCAGGAGTCTCCCCCACTGGCGCCGGTTTACTGGGGCTGACAGCAGGAACAGGGGCCACGCTGGGGGCCACTACAGGGCCCGGAGGGGGAAGCTCTGTTTTCTCAGGGGGGGAGGGGTCTGGAACGGGGCCACTGCTGTCCCTCTTCTCCGTGGGGGGGTCGAGCAGCCGGAGCCCTGGGGAAGAAGACTTGAGGGCTGCAGGCTCCAGCTTTGGCTTCTCATCTGCAGGCAGAGTGTGAAGAGGGGAGAGCTACAACCAGGCAAACATCCACAACCTACACTCCTCCAGTTAGCCTTTACAACTCAGTTCACACCAGCTACAGTCAGTCCTGCGACAGCGGAAGCCTCCACTGCTTTAAGAGTTGAGAGACACGTTGATGTCAGACCTGGTTTCAAGTCGACGGTGGAGGAGAGGAGCTGGGCGCTGTCCACACTGTACCCAACGGGCCCGGGGTCCGGGGCCTGGCTGCCCAGCTGCTGGGATTTGAGGTAGAAAATGTGAGGATAATGAGGGTGCGGACATAAAAACTAGCAACGTGGAGAACACACGCGTGCGCGCACACACACACACACACACACACACACACACACACACACACACACACAGAGTGCAGACAAAGGGCAGAAACACAAACAGGGAGGGGGAAGGGAGGGAGAAAGAGAAATAGGGGGAGGGAGGGAGGGAGGGGGCAGTGAAGGCACACAGGTCAGAAGAAGCAAACAAAGGAGGGGAAGTTCAAAAGAATGGAGCACAGAGATGGAGAAAGAGAGGAGAGACGAATACTGTTAACGTCGAAGGAGGAGACGAGGAAGAAGAGTCACAAAACAGCAGTGTGGATTCCCTCTGCAAAGACCACCAAAGGGCGCAGATCAAAAGCCTTGTCTGAAATACATTTCCTTTTCTCTGGGGCTACAGCTGTATGCATTCGAGAAGTGCGTCTGCTAACCAGTGTTTGAACATCTTAAACAACACTGCCACAAAAAATGGTGATGAGACCAGCCGAAGAAGCTAGCTATACATGCAGATGGAAGATGGACACAATGTCAGTATTTAAATGTATTTTATGTTGCTGGCGCCTGGCAAAACCAAAGCACCTTCCTCTGCATTTAATTATGTGTAGTGTGGCATTTCTTTAGTGGTTACAAAGCAATGACAAGCAATTACGCCTTGAAATATGTTAATGTTAAATAGATACAGTGACTACAGTCATAACACACATAACTTACACTATCACAATTTACACCTTTAAAGTGCTGAGGGTAACTAACAAATCTGAAATAAATGGACAATTACATAACAGCAGCACAAGCTCAAGCAGCACAAGCTTTTAAAGTTTAAGATTCTTAAGAATCTTTCAAGTGAATGCGAACATTTAGGCAAGGAAAGCTAACAGTGCCATTTTTCAGTCTGGTGCATGGGTGACGCTATATTCCTAATGTGCCATTACAAACCCTGGGGGTCTGTCACTCATGCCTACATAAACAGGAGCTCTCAAGCACAGCTGCTCTGTAACTAATGCAATCTGCGGTTGGTCATAAGTTCACTATGTCCCACCAGTTCTGTAGAACTTCATTCTAATTCGTGGGAAAATCGGTCACTGCTAGCAACCTACAAAACAAGTTCCTTTTCATGTGATCCTTGTGCTAACGTGTCTGTAAAGAACACCGCAGAGAAGCAGGTCCGCGGGTAATTTGTATTTAAGCACTTTTTTCCTGGTGTCAGAGCTGGGTGTGATCATGAGTCGGGGTCTTTGTAGAGGGAACGCAGTGGGAGAAGAGGGCACACACACTTGAGAGATGGGCCTATGACAGATGCAGACAAGCACAGTGGGTAAAAGCGCGGCCAGCGAATGCACGTCTGAGCTCTGTTTCTTCGGTTCTGCCGAGGAATCGCTGCAGGCTGCACTTCCTTTTTTGTGATTCTTTTCTCTCTCTGTGCAACGCTTTCTGGAAACATTAGGCTTGTGTCTAAAATTACACACTCATGAACAAGCACTAAATTAAGTAATTATAAATAAAGTCATTTCAGCACTCCCTCGTTGTAACGCGCTGACAGGGACCCGCCATTAGGAGCTGATGCTGTCAAGGCTCTGCAGAACAGAGACAACTCACAGAGAAGAAATGAGACTTCAGTGAAACCAAGAGTGGTATGGAAGGTTTCATTACTGTGTAACAATGGAGTCATTTTTCAAAATCCTGAGGTCAGAAGTAAAATGCAGCAGACACCTAGTCTTCTGGTTAAGATGAGGCACAGAGGTATTTTCAGACAATCCAATACACCACCGCGTCTGCTTTCATATGGGATGGGGCACAGTCCTATCTCTTCTCTGTTTGGAGTTTGGAGAAAAAGAACTCATTGCATTCTGAAGGTGTCAGCGGAAACCAAGGTCATGATTACGACGTACACACGAGCGCAAAACGGATTCATTAGAAAAGATCTTGATAACATCACAATGGGTGATAAACATGAACACCTGATGACACAGACCAGACAGCACACAGGCAGACAGAGCGGATGTCTCTGTAGATGAAATTTAGACAGAGACGGAACCATTGGAGCGGGGCCAAGTGAAGCACACAGTGAAGAGTTTCGTGCTTTCTCATTTCCTGCCGTAGCCCTCAGTGCCAGCAGGTGGCGCTGTCAGAGCCACTGTGGAGGGCACTGCGGGCAGGGAGGGGCAGACAGGGGGAAAAGCTTGGCTGAGCGCCAGAGACGAGGTGTAACTAGATCAGCCTCTGCCATCATCAATACTGACCACCAGTCAGTCACCCTACACACAGCTCTGAACAAACTGCTGTACGCTGTGTGGGGAACCCGAATAAGACTACACTTGTCAGCCTAATCCAAGCAGCATCTCCCCTGAACCCAGCCCACGGTCTAACACGAAGGGAGTGTGCCGTGTGGTTTTTCCATGTAACGGGAGATGGGGGCCGGCGGTGCCGAAGGCGTGTAGTGTGTCGGCGGGGGTAAGCTGAGCCCGTCCCGGGCCGGCCCTGCACTGCGGCACAGCACTCGCAGCTCACCTGGGGCGGGGTCGGGGTGGAGGATGGCCGCCCGACAGGGGGGGTTGGATTCCGGCTCCCGCCTCCCCCCGCCATGATCTCCTCCGTGATGTCCTTGCCGCCCTGGTTGGGGTCTCGGATACGGATCTGGGAGGACAATGACGTGAAACAGGGGACCTCACTAAAGCGCCAGAATCTCACAGCTGCCCTGCGCTCCTGACTGCAGTCCTCCTACACCAGCGCTAACACATTAACCACACTGAAATTATGCATTTCAGTACGTACACACTATCTGGCACCTGTGTGCACGTGCATTCTTGCATATATATATCCACACAGTTTCAATGCAATTTAAAAATTTTCTATCAAGTGGGTAGATGTGTTTTGTAATGTTTTCAAACTATTTTCTTTTTAGAAGTATCTAATGGTAAAAAGGAGACACTGGTATGAACTGCTGAGTGTGGGCCCAGATGTTCTGGTCAGGGCTGCATTTCAGCGTTTTTTGGGATTTACTCTGTCTGGATTAATCTCCTCAGAGAGCGGAGTACACCTCACTATCACTTCCAATCTACGCCCCAACTAAAGCCAGTTTCCTGGAAACACTGCTGCTTCCAAGTTATATTTCTAACGTTGAGCCTGCTGTGTGATTGTTCCAATATTAAAGCTCAGAAATTCTGCAAAAAAAGTCAACATAAATGTTTTTTTCATGATTCACAGGAAATCCCCCCCCCCCCCTCCCCTCCCCCCCAACCCAATGAGTAATCAGAGCACAGATGGGCTGCACAGAGGAAAGCATGCTGGGAAACTTACTGTTTTCTTCTCTCTCTTGGCTGGTGGAGGTTGCTGTGGTGTAGGCACAATGATGGGTGGAGATGGGGTGTAGACAGCCTGTCCGGTATAGTATGGGGGACCCGCTGAGTAGGGAGACAGGCCAAAATGAGGACATACAGAAACCTCGCTCAACACCCATGATACACATGCGTGTCAACCACAGATATGTGAAACAAGTGACAAATCATTTTAAATGTGAATGTGATTGTCAAGTGGTGGTGGTTTTTCATGTGTCAACAAAAATAAATCATTTTGTCATTTATGAGATGTATATTCCTTATAACATGCTGTTCTACATTATCAGCTACAGGCTGTTTGGACATACTCATATAGAGGGAACAAGAGGAGTCAATGTATGTGTGTGTAAGGCTATGTTCATGTATGCCTTTGTGTGTGGGACTGTCTGTGTGCATGTTTTTCTATTTAAGAAAGTGTGCACATACATGCTTGTGTCTGTATGAAACAATGAATTTGTGCATGGGTGCCACTGTAACTGTTGGAAAATGCTGCTGATAGGCTGTAGCCTGGGCAGCCTGGAGGTGTGGGAGGTACTCACGGTATGGGGCAGGGAACTCCCCCGGCCCGGGGCCGGGGTAGAAGGTGCTGGGCCCTGGGGGCTGCACCGAATACTGCTGCGGGGGTCCCACGTACGGCGTGCTGTGGCGATACTGCGGAAGGACAGGGGGACGGGGGAGGGTTAATGACCGCTCACTGCTCCGAGATCAGCCCAGCGGCGTGGAGCGGCCCTGCAGACCGTGCCCTCACCTGGGGGATGTAGTACTGCGTAGCCTGAGGAGAGGGGAAGGGCATGGGCGTCATGGTCATCATGATGGGCTGGTTCGGGGAGTACACTGCTGCCGTGGGGGTCTGGGACCCCGGCCGGATGGAAGGGCTGTTGCTTGGAATGGTGGGACGCGCCGTTTGCATCTGGGTTCTCTGGAAAAACTGGGGGACAGAGAGGCGGGTGAGAGAGGGGGATGACATAGGGCAATGAGAGAAGGGCATATGGAGGGGGGGGGGGTATGGAGGGGGGTGAGACAAGGGACATGAGAGTGGGGGATTGGATATGACAGTGGTATAAGAGAGAGGGAAAAAAGAGGTGGTGAGAGGGGGAATGTACAAGTGAGGATACAGGAGGGATAAGAGAGAGGGGATATAATGAGGGATTGACTGAGGTATGAGGGACATCTGAACGGGGAGATGTGCAGGTCCAGCGAGCCCTGCTTGAAAGTGTTGAAGAAAACTGTGCATTCGCCGTTATTCAGTGCCTGCTTTCAGCATGCTGCTCCTGTCCTGATCCCATTGGCATTCGCAATAACACACCAAAATCCACCTGGATGCGTCAGCGTTTGATATTTCAGACCCATGCTTCAGGAATGGCAGCTTTGCCAGTCCCCACTGCCTTGCTACTCTCTCCTCAGACAGGGGACAGGTACTTGGAATGCTGGGAAAAACCCCAAACAGGAGCCTTCCTTTCCACCATCTCAGCAGCTGAGAAATGATACAAGGGCCCATTCATCCACCCCAGAGGCTCGTGCATCAATGCACAGAAGTCCTAGGTAGAGCAAATATTTCCTGAGCAAACCATCGGACAGCAGGTTGTCTGGATAGAAATAACCCGTGTCAAAACCTGCCTGTTCTTCGTGCCCCAGGAGCACCCTACAGGCTGGGCTCAGGGATATAGCAATGCGTGTGGATCAGTCTGGCCTGGCTTGATATATGATAGGATGGTAAAACGAAGGCCGGAGGACTGTTCTGGGAACAGCACCACAGGAGGGAAAACCGGTGCAAATTTACCAGAGGAAATGCTGCTGGTCCAGCTGTTACTTGCAGTGAGGAGCTGAAGGGGTTTTTTTTGTCATTCTTACTGCGTCTTCTGTTGGTCGTTCCTGTGCTTTCAATTATTGGACTTAAGCTCTCTTGTATTTAACGAGAAGAAAGCAGCAATTTTCAGACTACTGAAGACCTATGAAAAATAATTTAATGCAACACTAAGCTTGCTTGGCAGGAACTGGCCTGTTCACAGTATGTTTGATAAATACTGTTTTTCAGTGACTAATTCACTGCTCCATTAGGCAGCCAGAATTCTATTTATTTACTCTTTATTCATTACTATGAAAAAACAATCATTTTTTGCCATAAATATCCTGTATATGAACTTTTTTTGCAAGGATGTGAACACCAAGTGCAATTTAAACTGCTACAGGCTAAGTGAACAAATTTTGAACAACCACATCAGCTGAGTTTAACTTCCCAAACTAGCTTTAGTGATGCTGACGCCGTCACTGGATGTTAAGGAAGGGAGTGACTTCTTTGAGGAGTTAAAAAGTTTGCAGGAAGTTCTCTAAACTCGCAGAGTGACGGCAAGCTTGAATGCAGAGAGACATTTTCTGTGCCCGCGGAAATCCAACCACTGTTCCAAACTCTTGTGATCAGAAACATGTAAACTAGGTCACAGCCTTATGCAACATTATTCATGACACAGGGAAGCCTCAACAATTGCTTAAACTGTATTTGGACGCTGTGAGTTCCACTACTAAGTATAAATTTGTTCTACAAATTACTATACTAAGTCGATGGGAAAAATCACTATTGCTGCCTGTTCTCACTACACCGTAGCTGCTTGCTTCTTGTCTGTAATAGAACATTACTCTTAGGATTCCTCAGACAGATCCTGTCTGTTCTTAATTTTCTAAGTTCCAAGAAGTTGCCCACTGAAAATTGAAACCGGGCAAGCACACTTCATCAGAAAAACTCAAAACTACTCCTTTGAAGGAAATAAAATAATAATGACCACGTAGGAACAAGGACTGAACCAAGATAAGCAAACACCCTGCTCAGTTTTCCACCATAAATGAGTGTGTGTGCGCGTTTGCTTAGATGAACTGTGTGCATTTGTGTGTGTGTATGTTCTGTGTGTGGAAGCGTGCACATGCTTACATTAGTCTATGATCCATTTAGCTCTTCATGAAAGTGTGTGTATTTGTTTGTATGCGAGCGTGTTGTGTGCATGAATAGTCCGTGTGTCGACATGCTGTCTGTGTGTTAATGCTTTGTGTAACGGTGTTTGTGAATATATGTGCTGAATATATGTGTGTATGTGTATATGTACGTTTGTGTGTGAATGTGACAGCTTGTGTGTATTTGGCACTGACCTGCTCAGTTCATCATTAAAGGCTTCCACTGGGCCTTGTTTCCCAGCTGGTGCTGACAGGGGGCAGGGTATCTGGCACTGAGGGGTTAGCAGCCACTTGGCTCTCAATGTCTCTCTACACTACAATGTCCTATTGTGATCTTCCAGGTCCCTAATGGAGACATACTATCTTTTTTTTGGGATGGGACCAAATCTGTCATTGTTTCAATACACAACCATGAGATTGCCTACCAATTACCTGGCTTTATGTCTGAATGTGTGTTAAAGAGCAGAAAATTCTGCCTCAGAAATACTGTCTAAGATGAACCAAAGAACCCTGCATAAGTTGAGATAATTCATTGACATTAATTCTTCCTGCCTGAAAGTGCGAGCGACTGCAGCTCTCTTTGCAGGGAGTCATTATTTAACCAGAAAGAACTGCGAGTGTCATGCAGGCCTTGCGGGGAAGAAAGAAAATAATGCAAATATTCAAAGTCATGAGCCACAGGAATTCACAAATATCAAAATATTTGAAATGCATATCCCTTGCTCATACGTCCACATGCTTAGGAGCGGGAAGAGATGCCTACGGCAAGGATAGATAACAGAAGAGAGCTTTTTTTTTTTTTTTTTCTACTCCTCAGACATGCGCAAGAGCCCCCAGGGAATGGAAAAACTGACTCAGTAGAGATACGGTCAGCTCCTACCAGCTGACTCACACGACGCACGGAGCAGGGAGATTTATGGACGTGGCAAATATCCCGTTTCATTGATGACACGGAGTGCCACGTGCGTACGCGTGGGTCGCACTGCGGTGCTACAGAACGCCCCGCCTCGCAGAGGCAGAGGGGAGAGCTGGCTCGTCCTGCTCTCCGAATCGAGAGGAAACTGCTCATTAAGATGATCTCTGCTCTCTGTGGTCAGATTGCGGTTGACTCATTTGACTGTGGCTGACTGTGCGCAGTTAAGTAGGTTTGGAGTTACAATTCGGGAGAATAAAAAAAAAAACAGACTTGACTGAATTGTTTCAATCAGCTGCCATGAGCCACAATCCATCATATTAGCTCAGAAGCTTTGGATCACAGTGCTTCATTTCACCAAGGCAGCCGCCACATTCTCAGTACACAGAGAAAATTACAGGCAAATGATATGAGGGAGGGAGGTAAGAAAAAAGAAACAGGCATTCTGATTATTTATCTGATTATTTTAGAATTGTTTTCATAATGACCTAGTCTTTCAAAGAAATTTTAGATTGCTCATCCTTCCAGTTGACATCCTTATCTTGTGAAAATATCTCAACACGGAAACGTTACGCTCCCTGAAATTCTAGCATGCACCAACATACTTCAAAGAGGTAAACAGAGGGAAGAAACACATTCATATTGCAGAAGATGGGTTTAAAATGATGGAAAGCCAGTAAATAAGTAATGAGGGCCTGTATTGTTCCCTGTATTACCATGGGAACAAATCAGGACAGGAAGAAACTGAAGAAAAAGAGGAGAAAAAGAGGGCGGGGTTGATTTCCTTTTGGGTGGGCGTGGCAGGGGGGATGAGGCGGCAGCAAATGAGGGTGGGTGTGTGGACTCATGCCATGCACTTAAGACACTTTACGTTACCTGAATGGGTCTGAATCCTCCCTTGAGTTTTGAAGCAGGAAAAAGAGAGAAGCCAATGGGAAACCACACTAACAAGTGTGCAGGACAGAGGAGCCACATAGACAGACACACACACAAAGTCTCTCACACTCTTGTATGGCAAGTAAGGGCTCTCCCGTGCAGGTCTTTGTGATCAGCGTCACTCGCAGGTGACAGCTGGCATGGGGAGTGCGTGCTAACCTTAACTGACCTCGGCTGACCTCAGGCGACCCAGCCTGACCTGGCAACAATAACCTTGTCCTCAGAATACACTTTCATCTGTGTCTCTCAAAGACCAATGGCTGTACCCGCACCAGAGTACACCACATAGCACTGCACTTGATCACCTTCAGTGGAATTAAAAATAACAACAATGTAATAAAAAATGCTAAAAAAAAATACCACAAATACAAAAAAAAAGGATGTCACTGACTATGTGAACTGTTCCAGAAGGCAGTGCCGCTGCTATGTCCCTGAAATCAGCAGGTGGTGTCAGTAAGCAACAGGCACGTGCCACCTGACAGAGACCTCAGGTGCCTCGCTCTCCTCAGAGAGAAGTCGTCCCCGGGAAGCACAGAAGTGCTAGACTGCACAGACACTCGAGAGTCCCCGCTCTCCCCTGCCATATGCACCCCTCGCAGGCGCCGGCCAATCAGCAGCCAGCTCCAGACTCCAGCCCTGACTCTCGCTGTTTTCCTTCTAACGCGATCGCTTAGCCACACAGAGTGTGAAGGGACAGGAGCCAGGGAAGCCCGCTGGACCCGACCCTGCGGCTTTCTAACGTTTCCCCTCTTGGCCTGGACTTAACCTGAACCTGGAACGACAATATTCTTTTTAAGAGGCTGTTTATTTGCAGGGCACCTGTTCAAAAACAAAATCAGTAATGAGAACCGGCTTATCATAACTAAGGATTTATCTCATAAAAGCCCTTTCTGTTCTTTTCAGCCTAATGCAGTTTCAAACGTAAGTCAGCTGATGTGTGTACACTTCCTTGACTCATTGTTTTCACAAATAAAGGTTTATAATGATGCTATGCAGGCTTCAACATCAGTTTGCACAGTGCAAAGCCAGACATTAACTTTCCCTCAGCTCGGTGCATTGGTAAACACTTGACCTGATTTCTATATTCCACATGTTGACAGGCACCAATAGTGAATTCGAGGCAGAGAATGATGTCACCTCATTCGCAACACTAATTCCATATGTGCATAGCTAATGTTCCGTCGCAAGGAGTTTCCATTAATGAGTAGCACATTACTGACGGAAATAGGCCGCTCGCCGGCGAACAGCGTGGGTTTAATGGTGAATAACACCATAGGAATTTTCCACCATGAACAATCTTTCCAAAAGACATAAAATGACTTTTATCAGACACCAGCACACACAATTAAGAGAAATAACATCTTCCTACAACAGTACAAACTTCCTGTTTGAATGTCCTCATCTTTAACACAGGCAATGGATGCAGTATCAAAACAATACCAGATGACCGACTGGAGCGATACATCTGCTCTATATGTAGGCCTACACAGTAAAGCTCTACGTCAATAAAATCCATGCTGACCTCCATACACCCCTTGCAAGCAAACAAACCATACGCCTGTTCACTCACCACAGAGAGCAGCTGCAGAACGTCAACCTGACCATCATACAGAAGAATTCACATTCCTATCACACCTGCTGCTCAAACAACTGGGAGCTCAGTGTTGGTAAAACCCATAAAGTTCCACTCCAAGAAGGGAGTATGGCAGCACTACGGCAGCCCAACTACAGTCCAGCAGAGTGCATTTGAGCCTAACCTTGTGCTGGATAGAATTTATACAGCGTGTGGAAAAGCTGTAGCATGCAATCGTCATGAATCAACTGCCTCATGAGTTTATGAATCTCGGTACCTGAAATGAGATGAGCCTTAGACATTTGAGCATTCAGCAGAGCCATCTGAACCTCTGCCCAGTTTCCCTGACCGATGCCACATAGCTGAGCTGAGATACTTGCCTGGTTAGAGGCCAGAGCACTCAGAGAATTAAGTGAAGCGTAACTTGCTCTAAGCATCTCATTGTACTGTGCTAATTTGTCATTAGTGGTACAACAGTTTTTAAAAGATAAACATGCAACCTCTCCTTTGGTTGTTATAGCTTCGCCTCCATTAAAGCCTACCAAAAAGAAACCTTTCTCCACCAGATATGTGCGTGCAGACACCTGCATGAGTCACATTCAGTCCATCCACTGACCTTCTGTGCTGCTGCGCTCACAGGCCTGCATAGAGCAGGGGTGGGCCAGCAGGTGGGAAACAATGCTCCCACACAGCACAGAAAGGCAAACGAGACCATCACTTTGAGTACCGTGTGGAGAGAGAAACCCATGAGCCACAATAAAGTGGTGGAAACCGATTTTAAAAAAAGGCCACCCACACATTATTCTCTCACAGACATGTCTTTATTCACTTTTACTCAGTGAACAGTCAACAGACGCAAAATGACTGCAAAAATAAACTGAGAGCAGCCTGGACAGAGCTTTAGTCATGCCGTGAATGATGCGTTATGGGAAATTCAATTTTTGGAGGAGACGGCCTGCCGTCACTGTAGCTGTGCAGAGAATGTCAACGGGCGCTGTACTGGCAAGGTTACATAAATGTGCCCCGGCAGTCACGCTAATTACTTCCTCTTACTCAACAGCATGCGTCCAGCATGATTTTGCAGTACGAAGTACAAGAGGGAAAACACGATCGACATGGGGTACCGACGACACGGAGATGCACTGTGTTCTGTTTACCAAATTACAAAAAGTCGTGCAAGTACAGCGGCGCACTGAAGTGCAAACAAATCTGCCACAGAAGGCAAAGCCCCATGCTGGACTCAGACAGTGAGCAGCTACCTGTATTTGGGAACATTCAGTTAACTGGGTCTGGAAGTTGTACTATGCCAACCAATTGAGCTTGCACGTTCAATTCCTTCTTTGACAGTGCAGGGAAGATGAGCTGAAATTTATCAGGCAGAACGCTGCAAGCTAATGGAAGTGACCAAGTCTGAATTTTCAGAACTTTACCAGCATTTACAGCGTTTCTCCTGATGCCACAAGGGATGACTCTGTTAACACATGAGTGAGGTTCAGTTTTAGTGCTGCATCAGTGTGCACACGGTTCTGAAATATGAGCAATGCTGAACACTGGCATGTGACAGACAGCAATGCCAGTGAAACAACCTTTGTTCAGAATCTGCTCTACTTTCATCTCCCCAAACTGGAAGCGTGGAGTGCGTGTGGGCGATGCAATCCTGACACGCACTCTAGAGGAACAGGGCTTCAGCCGGTTTTCTGAAAAGCAACTGCAGCAAACGGCACAGTGAATAAATGATGTCTCAGAGGTCTGCAGGAGGGCGGGGCACAGTCCTCTTCATTACTGTGTGAGAGCTGAAACATACTCCTCCTCTTATTTCTCCTTCAGGCTGCATGACCAGCCGACTAACCAAAGTGATGTCACAATGAGTCTTTCTTAGACCTGTAATGGGTGGAGCTACCCTGTGCCATCAGTGATATAATAATTTGAACCAATCGTAATGTCACCTTGCGCTAAAACTTCCTCATCCTTAACAAGGTATCCACCTAGCACAACAGGATAAGCTGAGTTGTTTAAAAATGACTCCCTTTTACTCAGTCCATCAATATGAAACTCAATCTTGACTTGCTCAGTCATTGCTTGTCTGGTTAGACTGGATCCTGGTTTCCAGCTATATCTACTGACACAGAGCTACAGTGCATTGATCTTTAGGACTGCTCCTTGTCCCAAATGATCCAGCAAGCTATTTCCATGTTCATCACAAACCACGCCCGCCTGAGCTTTACTTTTGTAATCAAATGAAGCTTGCTTTCAACAACCAAAAAACGATTACCATTTATTCAGCCTCACAGTTAACACATATACAATGAAAATTCACTGTATTACTCCCTTACCCAGGGAGACTTCTATACACTTAAACTAATATGGCTGTCACAGAAGCAGAAGCTGTCACAGTCACAGAATGAGTTCAGGTTAGGCTATGCAACAGCCTAAATATACAGCATCCCCTTGTTAATGTTGCAAGCAATTGCCAGCTTGTGACCATGATAATTGTTTGTACATTGGGAAGAGACAAGCCTCCAACTTTCTACCCCCAAAACAGTCATGAGTTGATTGGATAGCATTTTTAACATTACATTATTGTCATTTTTAATGTAACATAACAATTTGTAATAATTTAATTCTCTTCCTGGGGATCGAACCTGTAAACTCCTAGTCCAGTTCCCAGGCAGTGCACCATTTGGGTGCCTAGCAACTGTAGGTCAAAACCCATTCCAGCAGCAGCCTAAAGAACACTCATTTTCACAGCATGTTTTACAGCTCTTTGCTAATCTCTGCTCGCACTTCCCTGCTCAGAGGAGCTGTAATTTAATGGGAAAGAAGCACTATGGGACACACAAGGGCACAGTCACAGGAAAACAGGACAGGAACAAGAGGGCTTTACGTTCCCTGGGGCCCCTGCCCACAGGTAGGGCGTGTTGCCAGGAGACACCTGAAACACGGGCCACTGGCACCACCTGCCTCAGGACGGCGCTTTCGGAATCTCGGCATGAATGTATCCTCGAGGCGCTGCATTTACGCACACTTATTTCCGACAAATTTGACGAAACAAAAAGAAAACCTGAAGCAAAATTTCAAACAGGCTTCTACGGCCGAGTTGGTCCGCAGGGCATTAGCACAAAGCACACGGCTTGCAGGGATTGTGATGGGTCCCTTCATAATGATATTGTGATTTTAAGAAAGAGGGGAAAAAAAAAACCCATAACCAAACAAACACACGCCCAGGCACACAGCTCTGAGTACCGGACTCAGAGAACACATGACAGATGCAATTCCGCCAGAGCACAGACTTGTTTTATGTTAAACATAAACCCTGAGTAAGGGGTGAGCAGTGTGAGAGGAGTGCAGGTACGTTACCTGATGGTGGGAAGGCCGGGGCCCCGTTGCAAACTGAGGGGAAGAATTGGGGGGGGGGGTGTAGGCAAAGCAGGAAGAGAGAGAAGCAACAGATGAGAATAACAGCAGCAAATGACACGGCGAGTTGGGCATGCAGCACACAGTGACTAAAAAGCACAAGGCCTGAGGGAGTTTGTGTCCTCATATGCCTCCTCTCCCAGTTCAGTGAGGTCAAGCTTTCTGCACACAAACAGGCCAAATACACACAAAGAGATACACAGATTGTTTTAAAAGTGGCCGGCAGACACACCTTTTAAATGAGCAGCGATTTGAATCGCTCCATGCTTATTTCATTGGCCATGTCCCCTTTCATGGATTTTTGCTTATTTTTCAGCCTTTCACTCTCCCTCACACTGTTATTGACTTTTGTATATTTTCTTGCTATAATCTTAACTACTCCCTGCTATATCCTTGCCAAGTACTTGGAGTACAGTGAAAGCACTATGCACATAAAATGAAATAATACTCATTATAATACTAATAACAACAACATTGTAAACAGTCTGAGTGTCGTGCTGACGTTTCATGCAATACCCCCACCCTATCCGGACATCACAGTGCTGGCATAACTGTGGGTCGCTGGATGCTTTGGGCGCACCAGACACGTCTTCTCATCAGACTCAAACACGATACATTCTTCCTCAGGACCACAACCACCACCCACAGCGTCACAATTTAGCAACAAATCCACTATGAATCAGCTGCAGATGCCGAGCAAAAGCAGGCATGATCCACTGCTTCCCCAATCCCCCCTGCAGAAAGCGAGGCCATCTGGGCGGGCGCACTTACCGGGCGACTCTGTGGCTGTGCGTTCATTGGCTGCGTGGGCGGAGAGTAGACCAGCTGGGTGGTGCCGGCATTCTGCCCGGAGGTGTAAGGAGACTGCGGAGGGGGAGAGGAGATAGACAGCGCGGAGGAGCGATCAGAACAGGGTGTCAGAGCAGGAGCGCGGTCATTTCACAACACGCAACACGCCCGCACTGGGGGGCTGGGAGCGAAGGCGCCGGGGTGCAGAGCACTCCCTCCCCAGCAGACACTGCAGACGCTGCACAAGCCCCTACAGCACTGCCCTCTCCCTCTCTCTCTCTCTCTCTCTCTCTCCTTCCCTCCCTCCCTCCCTCTCCCTCTTCCTCTCTCCCTCTCTCTCCCTTTCTCTCCCACCCTCCCCTCGCTGCTCGGACTCAGAGAGAGAGAGCAGGAAGCTGCCACGCTGGTGGGTGTGGTGGGATGTGATCTGATGCATGATTAGCAGAGCGATCCTCCGCAGCAGCAGCCAATCAGGTAGGCTGTTCCCTAGCGCTCCGAGCGGAGCCGGGGATAATTAAAGTTCTGCTCCCTCGGCATGCCGGCTGGAGGGGCTATTAATAGAGCTGCACGCCTCCTCGGGGGTGATGTAGGTGGGCTGTGGTGTGGCAACATGAGCTCTTTCATCACATAGGGGACTTGCTCCAGAAGAGCTGAGTCACTCTGTGCCCGGTACAGGATGAGGTGTGTGTGTGTGTGTGTGTCTTGTGTGTGTGTGTGTGTGTGTGTGTGTGTGCGCATATGCATGCGTGTTTGCGTAAAGTGGGGACGGCGTGTACAAGAATACAGCACAGACAGAATTATGGCTAAAAACAGACACATTAAAAATACATCCATAAACAAACACAGAGACGAGACACGAGGGCTGAGTGCGGCGAGCACGGACCCCCCATGGCAGCGAGCGCAACGACAGCGTGCAGTCTGACTGGACAGATGGGAGGGAGACCCCACAGCACCAGCGCGCCAGTGCGCACTCCCACACCGTGCACCGAAACTCACAGCATGCACTGCACAGGCTTGTAACAGCTTGGGCTGGAACATGTACTCCTCAACACTGTGCTTCAGCCTAATGCTTTATCAATGTATGCATCTCGCCGTTATGGCACTGTGGCTCGCTCCAGATAAGAACATCAGCAATTCCCACATCTACGTGTCCGGATTGTTTCTAACAGGCTGCAGTGGGCCTATATGGTCATTTTTGGCAGCGCACTTCAACAAAAGCCGTTAAACGCACCAATATCATGTTCCGCTACCCTGTCACAGCCATCGCCTCCTCTCTGCTCAGAGGAAACATGGCTGACACGCCCACGACCACATCTACACTCCCTCACACCCCCTCACACCCCCTAACACACACACACACACACACACACACACACACACACACACACACCAGGGTTTCCGTTAGCTGTTAATTACCGGTTTTTGCCTGGCAAAATTTATAAAAATACGATAAATTAAAAACTTGCCGGTCAAAATGTCTGGTAATAATGCTCATACAAAACGTAGCTATAATGAAGGCTATCCCTAAATAGGACATTTGTGTTTTAAGTGCTTATTTATGAGTTCAGCGAGCTGTACCCCAACTGGGCTACACTGGCTAAAATTGCCTGTGTTCTGTCCGTGTCAAGAGTACCAGCAGAGAGGGGCTTTTCTTTGCAGAATCAAATTATTCGTCTGGAGGAGGAGAAAGTGACGCGGCTTATGCGCATTGCAAGCTGCAAAGACACAGTGGACACATTTGATTTTTGCGACTTTGCCGCAATGAAAAAAAGGACAAAATAAAATGTTACCTGGTAGCCTATAGGCTACATTTGATGCCATGTAGGCCTAGCCTTTTTTAAAAAAAGGTTACAGATATTACAGGTTTCAGATGTTTCGTAATAGCCTTTTTAGCGGCTAATGTTGAGGTTTTGCTCAATCGTTACTGTTCATTAAATAGTCAAACTAATTTGAGGTCGTTGTCATTCTTTCATCAACCTAGGTGTACGTTATATTTGCGTTTGTAATATAGACTGTTACTGAAACATGACCGGTAAGTTTCAAATTTGTCCGGTAAAATAAATTCTTTCCAGACACTGGACCGGCAAGAAAAAATCCTAGCGGAAACCCTGACACACACACCCACACACCCACCCACGCACGCACATGCACGCACACGCGCATGCACATTCACACACAGACAGCACTGCCATGCAAACGGTCAGCAGGAAGAGTCCAAGGGGAAGACGTGAGCCAAAGTACAGCTGTGCGCAAGCACACGTTCTCATTGGTCTGGAAATTCTCTGGCTTAGGCCGCTAGCCGAACTAACTGTGACATCCTAGGTGTTTAATGAGTACAATAAGGGCTCAAATGAGTGACAAGAATGAAGAAACAAAAGAAAAGCACAGCAACAATTTGTTGATTGGTGTTACTGAGAATTAGAGAGAAAGGGCATTGTTCTTTAACTGAATGTAGGCATCGGTTATTGCTGTACACAGAAATACGAGAGATAAAACATTCCAAATGATAATTCAAATTAACAGTGATTAAGAGTGCAACACAGCTGTCCCCTGTCCTGTTGCTTACTGCTGTACATGCATGAGTTATCTATATTACACAAGATTTAAATCACTTCAAAAGTGCTGTGGCTTTCTGTTTTATTCCACTTAGAGACCGCTAATGGGCTAATCAATTAGACTGCAGCAGACGATAAGGGCTTTGATGTCCCTTTTGCGCACTCACAACTCATATGCATGCACACCGGCACACACACATGCATCCACACATACACACACACACACACACACACACACACACGTACAGGGCTGGGCCGGAATGGTGCGTGTACAGCACTGTTGCATATTCCGAAAGTTAATATAGAACAGCTCTACTCAGTTACTGTACAGCGTGTCAAATGCGTGTTCATGTTACCCATGCTCTCATGAGGTACAGTGAAATACCTTCGGGACCTCCCTTTAAATCATTAGAGATAAGAGCCATACGGTTCAAACAGAAGCTGTGAAAGCACACTCCTCTCCCTCTCCATTGCGGCACAAGAGAAGCAAGGCTGTTTCCTTCTCTCCAAGCTACCTGCAGTTGGCCGTGTTCCATTTTAAACATGGACATTGCATCATGGCTGACACAGCCTTCCTTCTCTGGAAGATCAAGGCACATTACGTAATAAAAATGACTAAGAAACCAAGAAACGTTCATTCAACAGCCAATTCTGTCTTCTAAAAGTGCAAATACCCAGAAATTTGGAAAAATTGTAGCATCTGAAGATACAGATGCAGTTAACATCCAATATACACTATATGGACAAAAGTACTCGGACGCCTGACCATTACATTGTAATGACATTGTATTCAAATACATATACTTTAATATGGAGTTAGTCCCCCTTTTGCTGCTATAACAGCTTCCACTCTTCTTGGAAGGCTTTCCACAAGATTTTGGAGTGTTTTTGTGGGAATTTGTGCCTATTCATTCATTCTTTATGAGGTCAGGCACTGATGTTGGACGAGAAGGCCTGGCTTGCAATCTCCATTCCAGTTCATCCCAAAGGTGCTCCATGGGGTTGAGGTCAGGGCTCTGGGCGGGCCAGTCAAGTTCTTCCACACCAAACTCATCAAACCATGTCTTTATAGTCCTTGCTTTGTGCACTGGGGCACAGTCATGTTGGAATAGAAAAAGGACCTTCCCCAAACTGTGCCACAAAGTTGGAAGCATAGCATTGTCCAAAATGTCTTGGTATGCTGAAGCATTAAGATTGCCCTTCACTGGAGATAAGGGGCCTAGCCCAAACCCTGAAAAACAGGTGTGGCCAAATACTTTTATCCATATAGTGTATATTAAACAAACCTAAATTAAATGTTAGGCGTAACTTGACTACCTCCTTGCAAAAAACGGAACACCACCACCACAAAGGTGCGAATTCTCACCCCACACCACTAACAAGTAAAGAAATACTTTTCACTGACTGCTCTTGATGTAGTGCGGTTTCACGTATACTGATGATGTACTACATTTACAATCCATACAACAACGTAAAAGTTGATCTAACCTACTGACTGTAAAGCCGGGAAGATGTTCAAAGCAATGCAGGATGTAAACGGCATGCGTGTGCACGCATCACTTAAAAGGACTTAAACTGGACAGGTGTGCGCCTTTGACAAAAGCTAAACTGAAGCGAAGACAGATCACAATGTAAAGGCCTGCATTGACATTATTACATTACATTACATCACATTACATTGACCTACATTACCCAAATGATCTATTTATACAGGAGGATATCTGCTGAAGCGCATCAGCGTTAGACAGCTCACCTCAAAGTTTTCTAGAAGAGTTCTGATTAAGTCACTGAGTTTGAGTAACATCAACATGAGATCACATCTCTGTCTATGCGGGAGTACATCTAACCCTGTATGCACGTGTACATGCAGGCTACGCCGCCGCACAGGATTGGGGTGACAGCGCTGGCAGGTGTGGAGCTTGATACAGACAGACGGGGATGGACACGGACACAGACACAGACAGACAGCGAGGAGTGAGACACACACATGCAGAGAGAGAGAGAGAGAGAGAGAGACAGCGGCACGCGGACACACTCACCCCTCCACCTGACGCCCAGCCTTTAGGATAGCGATATAGATGTGCTGTGGTTACTGATACCTGAGAGAGGCCAGGGGAAGAGGCGTGGCCGGGCGGCGTGCCCGCCAAGTTAGGGTGTCCCTTGGCGATTTCGTGTGCTGTGTATGGAGGGCCAGTGGGCCTCGGAACCTGAATCACACAGAGACCCAGAGTGAGGACAGGAAGGAAGCGCAAAGGTGGCAGTGCTCTCCAGGGCCGCTGCCAATCGGAGAGCTGCCGGCTCAGTTACATTCCAGACCAGAGCAAACGATCCACGGCAGGGCGCGACAGCAGGCTAGCAGGAGCAGGGGAGAGAGGGACCGCACAGAATCGGGGCCACTTCCTTCCCGCTTTGTGAGTGGAAACGCCCACATTATTACAGAGACAATACAGCACAGATGAAGGGATGAACTGAATGACAGAAAGAGAGCTTTATTTTGGGTTGGGATGAGGGCAGGCTGCCCCACTCGCTCTCCGCTCCCGGGACAGCTGCCAGCTCTGCGCCTCTCTGCCACCGTCCCTCCCTGCACACAAAGGCCAGCCTCACTGGAGAGAAAGTCCTCCTCTGCGATCTCTCCAGCAGAGAGAAAGTAATCTCATTTCAGCTGTGTACAATCACGAAGGCCAGGGCCAGGCCGTGGGGGACTAAGAGCTGGACTGAGGGCATTGCTCTGCGGTCACTGTGTAAAATAAATGCTGGGCGGAGCTCCGATCATCGTGGGACTGACCAGCTGTCTTTAAGAAGAGAACAGCAACTCTGCTCTACCTGCTGCAGGTGGAGCTATTCTTATTCGCACCAGGAGCCCCACCCTTTGGGAGCAGTAAAATGGCCTGGAACCAGCTCTCCTTTTTCCAGAATGGAAATTCTATTGCCTGTAGCTGTGTTCTGAATTTCTTTCCCTCTCTTTCTCTCTCTCTCTCTCTCTCTCTCACACACACACACACACACACACACACACACACACACAGGCAGAATACAACTACAGTTTCCCTCCATTCACACACAGAACACACTGGAGTTCACACTTTCTTTCACCATCTCTTACACACACTCTCCCTCATACAGAGTCTCTTACACCTGTCAATCCCCCCGGACCGATGGGCTGCAGGTTTGTGAGGCAGCAGTAATCTCAGGTACTGAGTGAGTGTGACCCACTTCTCCAGTTAAACCTGGGATTAGGCAGCTTATCTCAGGGGCCGCAGTTTGCCAGGACAGGAGTGCCCGAAAACGGCGGGGGTGACACGACGCAGCACCATGACGCAGCAGGTCAAAGGTCACACAACAGCACATGGGTCGGGACAGTAGAGTCACTTCAGTAAGCACAGGGAGGGGGCGGGGGCCAGTGCTCAGCACTTCCTCCACAGCTCAAACAAGAGATTTTCCAGGCCTGGGGGAGTTAACGTAGTTTAATCTCCGCTGATCCGCCACCTTAGGATCATTATCATGGTTTCCAGCTGTGTGTCTACCTGAGCGGTAAACTGGAACTGACCTTGTGGACGGAGGGGGGTGGGGGGCGTAATTTGGCAGGAGTCCCACGAGTTCAGGAGATAACAGAGTTCCACAGAACAACATGGATAACAAACATGACCTTTTACCATAGTCAGCAGCAGCCCTCAACCAAGACCATTAACAGGAGAGATTAGGCATTCTAAATGAGGCAGCGCAGATTGGTGAGGAGGCCAGTCAGTATGGCTGATTCCGACAATCTGCTTGTATTCCACAGCACTGTGTGTTTGTGAAATCAGAGTGAGAGAGAAAGGATGTAGCATATGGAGAGGCAGAGGGTTCAGAGCAAGAAGCTGGGGTGCATGTAGCAGCTCAGTTAGGACACTAGGGGAGAGGTTGCAGAGAGTCAGAGAGAGGAGTGGGGGCATGTGCAGGGCCTCGCAGCTAGAGGGAGGAGCAGAGGGCCAGGGGTTTAAAGGCGGGGTGGGGCTGAATGTAGAGGCAGGGGGTCAGGAGGTTCAGAGAGGGGTGTGGCTGAATGGGAAGGCAGGGGGTTATGAGAATGAGAGAGGGGTGGGGCTGAGTGAAGAAGCACGGGGGTCAGGGGGGTCGGTGGGGGGATGGGGAGGCAGGGGGTTAGGAGAATGGGGGGGTGGTGTGGCTGAATGGGAAGGCAGAGGGTTAGGAGAATGAGAGAAGGGTGGTGCTGGGCAGAGAGGCAGGGGCACAGACAGAGGAGTGAAGGGGTGTGGAGGAGCTCATATTCAGACGACAGAGAGAGGGGCTCACGGGGCTCACACTCACACTGTAGACGGCCGCAACTCCGGCCTGCGCAGGAAAGATCCGGTCCTCCAGGGGTGGCTGGATTCTGGGAATCCTGGGAAAGGGATGCATTAAGGAAAACTCCAGCCAAGCGCCCCTTTCAGGCCAGACACGTCAGCAACAGGGTGCAGATTCTTTTTTCCTGCACGCTATTTTCAGCAGAAAAATAAACTGTTAGTGCCCTCATCATTCCTTTCCTGCAATGAATACATTTGCTCCTGCCAATTCACCAAGTGTGAATTCTACCCAGCTGGCAAACACAAGCAAAAATACAACGAAATACATCAAATTTGATACTAATCAAATGTAAAGTCATATTAATATTTAATATCTTTATCACCAACAGTGTGTTACTGACATTATACATAAGTAGTACACGCAATTACTGAACTTCATTAACAATTAAATGTAAACTCGCAATCACTGCAAAGTGATTAGCTACTGTCATGTTTAATCTATTCTATTACACAGTTTGGCAACAAAGAGCTTCTTGTGCGTCTCATTTGGCTTTTGATGATGCTACCAGGGTCTCATTCGGGTCCCCAGTAACTCTTCTTCTTTAGCAAGTAAAGGATTAGCACACCTTTGATAGGCTTGATGAAACCCCGTTTCCCGTTTCTATGGCGCCCTAACTGCAGAGGAGGTAGTTGAACAGGAAGCGCTAAAGGAAATGCTGGAGCAACCTGTTCTGACAGCTAAAGGTGTCAGCGAGCGGCATGGTGCCCGGGTCACATGCTTTCAGAGAAAGGCAAGGTTTGGCTTTCCTCGCATTCGTTTCTTCCCTCTCTCTGCTGGCAGACTGGAGCCTCCGTCTCTGCCTGGATCTGCGCCAGTGGGAGGGGAAAGAGAGAGGGGAACTGCTGAGAAGCATTCCGCTTTAAAAAGGCCAAATGGAGCTAAGGCAGCAGCGGGGGCTGCCGCGCGGCCCGAGAGATCAGAGGCTCCAGGTCCCAGCAGACCACAGCTACATGGCAGTGCGGTTATGGAGAGGCTACCAACTACCCCCACGGGGCACCTAAACCTAGGGCCCAGCGCCTGACCCACTTTTTGCAATTTTATTTCAGGATTCATTCCAAAGTCTAACGAGATCACTACGGCCCCTGCCCCCTGTACCCACACAACTGAATTTACTTTCAGGATCAAAGCCAAAGGCCAAAGAACAGCAGGTGCAAATAAACGATGCAAATTTGTGCCACAATCCCTGCTTACTGGATTCACATTTAAGCAAACTAAGCAAATACATTTCATGCTAAGTGCAGAATCTTCCCAGAAGTTCTCCAGAAAAAGTACAATTCTTCAGTGAACACCACAGAGGTCTAAACATGTCCTGCTTCTGAAGGCCTTTGGTACACACTGGGCATAAATCTGCAGATTCAGCATCAAATGCACGGGCTCTGTAAAAGCCCACCTTGACTGGCAGAGACAGAATATTACACGGCCAGGTGCTGCAGTCAGGATTGCCTGTCAGTGCCTCTGCAGCAGTGCAGAAAGGACCTCAGCAGGGGACAGCATCTGTGTGATGGGGGAAGCCCGTGCCCACAATTTAGGATGGCACACTGCCCATGTCACAGAGCTGGTCAGGAGATCCCACAGTGAAAGCCCTACAGACATACCCCGAGTTACCGGCCATAGGCCATATCTGTCAGATTTACAGATATTGTATGAGATAATTATGTACAGACCATCCCTAATTTCAGTGAGGAGAGTTGCTTGATAAGCACTTCCCTCTTATGTAATGGGAAACGCCTACTTTGCACTGACTGAGAGGCTGAGTTGGCAGCTGCTTCTGACTGATCAGCCTTTGCACATAAATTCTTTCATTTTAATACATGATCATCCCCGGAGATGATGTCTGGTCTGATACATGGCTGTATCTATCTGACCTTGATGTTCTGGGGTGCGGAAGCCAGCAGTAATAGGAGAAGGCCACACACACGGGAGAACTGGAGAGTCAGGGCCAGAGCGTATGAAAAGTGGGGCGGCATCTAAACCAACCAAAAACGAAGACTTTGTAAAACCATGCCTACTCTGACTGGATTTACAGTAGGTCTGCTCTAACTGCAGTTCAGTGGCTGAACAGACTCCATCTATCAGTTCAGTGTCAGCTCTGTAATAACATGGCATAATGCATTAACAAGTGCACAGTTCAAATCCATGTATACGTTCAATGAGGCTTCAAACTGAATTCTATGCAAAGCAAAGTCATTTCAGCAGATATGGGCAGGTCTGAGCTTCTGTTCTGTTATGTTTGGCAGAACCGCCGAGCCACCTGGACCACCTGTTAGACAAGCACCACATTACCATCCTCTAAAACTGTCAGCCAAACAAATGATCCTACTCCACTGAAAAACAACAGAACAAGAGCTTCAATTTCAGTTCAGCTTTGTTATTACTAATATTCATGTGATTGCTTAGGATATCCTGATCTAGGGAAACTTAAGGCTCACATTTTAGATGTCTCTTTCAGTTCCTGAAGGAATCAAGGTGAAGTACCTTGCTCAAGGGTTCAGCAACAGTACCCCAACAAACTTTTGATTGTAACATCTGCCATTCCACACTGCTGCCCAGATGCCACCGTTAAGCCTTCCAAAACCTCAGAACAGACGTCTTCATCTCTGCTCTCAGCAATGACGGATTGAGGCTCAGTCCAAGCTGAGGCTAAGTTTCAAATCAGGACAGACAGAGCTAGGCTTGCCACTGATGGAGGAATCGAGAGGCGGGGTGCCTTCCATCTCTGTGGTCACGGTGGCAGGTCCCTCATGCTCTGCCCGACCCCGGGCCCTGACAATAGTAAGGCCTTTGTAATGAGAAGGCCTCCGCAATTGTCCTTTAAACAACAGACTCCATTTAGAACACATCAGGAACAGAACCCGCTGGCTCCATTCAGACAGCACCAGGAAAAGAACCTACTGACTCCATTCGGACTGTACCAGGAAGAGAACCTTTGAATTCCATTCAGACTGTACCAGGGAGAACACTTAAAGATTTCATTCAGGCTGCACTACGAACAGAGCCTATGAGTTCCTTTCAAATGCACCAAGGGGAGAACCAAATGTTCCACTTTTAACACACTAAACGGAGAACCTACTGGCTCCATTCAGACTGGCCTTGGAAGATAACCCGCTGGCTCCATTCAGACTATACCACAAAGACAAGCAACTGGTTCCATTCATAAGACACCAAGGAGAGAACTTACTGGCTGCTGGGACTCCAGTTTAATTGCTACCATACTAAGCAGCCAAGAATGTGCCCTTCTTGGAAAGAGGATGCAGCAGTGCTGGCCTGTGTGCTTGGTTTCACTTCACACCGGCTAGAATAGCCAAACAGAGCTTAGTCACATGTCCATAAGCTGCAAAAGTGAATCACGGAAATGTAAAGACACAGAGTGCAGGCCTCACCCTCTGCTCAGCCAGGCAGTTAACCAGAAAAGCAGGGAGAAAGGACTGCCAGATAGAGAAGGAAAATGCAATACAGACACATCCAGAGCATACAGCTCAGGAGACATCACAAAGCCAGGGCATTCTGCCTGGCCACAAAGTGAGCACATTCATGGTGTCAGTGAATAGGGACGAACAGGAAGAGCTAAAGGCAAACAAACAGGACTTTTATTTTACAACTGAACCTTGACTGAATAACACTACTACTAACATTAAAACAGAGCTCCAGACTAACTTTTTCCACTAGCAGCACTGGTGCTCCTTACTGAAAGTTTAAGGAGCACCAGCATAAAATTTAGGCGCACCACTTAAATCGACATGCAATGCAACAGATTCATATTTTCTCCATCTTAACTGTATTACTGATAAATGCTTTGGTAATAAATAGACAATTTACAGAAATAGCAATGTGCTGTTTTATTTTAAAAGAAAAAGGCACAAAGTGAAGTAGTGCTTTAAGAGAAAAAAAGCTAAATGGTGCTTTTTTAAACATAAACACCAAAACATAAATTTACAAATGTAAACACAAGGCTCCAGACTAACTTTTCCACTGGTAGCACTTTCTCAGTTGGTCACACCCGCACATGATTTGGTCGCACCCTTTGTTTTGTGCAGCATGGTATTAATCAATGACCTCGCATGCTGATGAATAGTTGTCTTAATCTGCATACCCTAGTTTTGCATTGATGTAAAGATTGACAGTGACTCGAGACTTGATATTTGCAAAATATTTTAATCTGAACATTAAGTTTCCCTCGTACCGCAACCACAGGTACTACTTTCTCTTCTTCACTGGCTCAGTCGGCCTCTCCCTGCCTGCACTTGCGCTCTCATCATCAGTTGTGTCTGAATCGGGACCTCTCGCTGGCTCTCCCTCTCCACCAGTCTTTCTTTTTTTTAACCCCTTCCCACGTACGGTCACACCGGTGTGCTTAGCCATTTAGCGCGTATGCTAAAACTGGTGCGATTAGAACACGAGACTGGAAAAATTCTAGCTAATTCTAGCTTTGAGGCAACAGCGATTTAACTCTAAAAATTATAGCAAATGCGGTGGTGAAAACTATGAGAAGCTTAATAACGCTAATGAAAACATAATGAACCATGTAACATTACGCACGCTACATAGCATAAAATAAGTTACGTGCTAAAAGATTAAAATAATCAGCTATAGACCGCTCCATCTTTGGAAGAGGGTAACAGCTAAATGGATTTCGTGCATTTCATCATCAGTGCCCGTGTAGGGAGAGACCGACTAAGCCAGTGAAGAAAAAGTACTACTTTCTACCACAATGGTTAACGCAGTACCCGTGCGGGAAGGCCACCAAAATGATCATCATGCACTCGCACGAATGCGACCACGTGAAATTTTAACTTGCACACTCTCAAAAAATGTTCGCATATGCGGGCATATTTGCAAGTCGCACTGGTGCGCCTAGTTATAAAATTTAGTCTCCAAAAATGATCGCAAAATGCGACTAAATGGTCTGGAGCCCTGTTACAATGAAAAAAAAAATACATTTACTAAACGGTTTGATCAGTGTGGGCAAGAGGAAGAGGAATGCTAGGAAAAGTAGTCACAGGTGTGCTGTTAAGTTACATTATGCTTCAACTATCCAATCACATCTCTCCCTGGGGTTCTCTGTCACCAGCCAATCAAGACGGAAATAGTGCAACCCATTACAATACCAATCGATTCTATACACCTGGGGCTGTCAAGTGACAGGTAGTGCCTGGAGTTTCCCCCAATGGGTCTGGTCAGGATTGCTAAACAGGGCACTACCAGAAAATGGTCTACTGCAGCGTTTCTCAAACCCCTCCTGGAGTACCACCTGTCCTGCATGTTTTAGATCTCTCCCTGCTCTAACACAGCTGATTCAAATGATCAACTTGTTATGAACTCCTGAAGCTGCCTAATAACAAACTGATCATTTGAATCAGCTGTGTTAGAACAGGGAGAGATCTAAAACATGCAGGACAAGTGGTACTCCAGGAGAGGTTTGAGAAACGCTGGTCTACTGGAACTGACATAGCCTCACATCAACTGACTGCTGCTGGCTCCTCTTGCAAGCAATTCCAGCAACATGTTCACATGCTGTGGAACACCACAAGCATTTCTTCTCTGGGCTCCCACTACCAGGACCTCTTAAAATCACCACATGTTAGAGTTAGCTTTCATTACCATTTCTGCATTACAAGGCAACAGGGAAATGACATCCAACACTCCCAAAGCCCTCAGAACGCACAAGTGTACAAAGCGTCCATTTTGAAAAGAACATTTCTATCCTTTGTAATCTAGATTTCCATGAAATACGTTTTTAAAATCAATGTTAAATTTAGGAAGATATTAGTCACTCCACGAAAAGCATGTGAACCGAAAGACAGATAATACAAGGCCCTTGGGACCTGTCTCAAGCAGGAAGTGTTGACCATTTTGTTGAGGAAACATCTCCAGGAATTCCACTCACATACGGTCAAAGAGGGGCAGAAGAAAGACTCCTCAGTGTCTGCCCTGATCCGCGTACGAGACGCCATTGTTGGCAGGCGGTGAGAACGGCCCCCCTTGGGCTCCAGCCCTGCATGCTAAGCAGACCTGCCATTGTCTGGGGAGCGTAGCGCACATCGCTCCGGAAAACAGGGGCAGCCCCGTCCCCAACACCCCCGCCAACACGGGGCACAGCCACTGGCTGGGAATCTCATTCATGTGTGACCGCCCCCCTTCACCTCAGAGAAATCGAGGAGGCACCGAGAGAGGGTAATATGGAAGATACGAAAAGAAAATAAGTACCTATAAGTGCCCGTTGCTATATTTATATTTTATTCTTATTATTATATTATTTATTTATTTAGATTTTATTATTTTATCATTCTATTTGATATTTCTTATTTCAGCACATGCTTTGGCAACATAATAATATACTTGTTATGGAAATAAAGCTAACAGAACTGACAGTGAGAGACAAACACAGAGAATCAGAAAGAAAGAAACACTGAGACAGAAGAAGAGGGAACCAACTACAAGGAAAGAAAGAGAGACAGAGAGGGAGAGAGAGAAGGAGGGAGAGAGAAATAATGGGGGAGACAGAGAGTGTGAGAGTCAGAGAGAGAAAGAAGACAGCCGACGGGAGCATCTCCCCTCTCTACACTGCTCTGCAGCTCTGGGAGTGATGGGGAAGGCCATAAAAACTCAGCTGCCTCCTGCACACTGCCGAAAAACGACCCGCCACTTTGTGCAGAGTAAATGCTAACAGCACGAGAGAGCAGAGAGGAGGGGAGCGCAGTCAGGGGCTCCCCCCTTTTCCTAGGGTCCTGACCTACACGGCATCAGTCATCAGTTAGAGAGACAGGGCTAACTTTGGAGTACAGAGGATGATGGAGTGCCACTGGACCCCAGACGGAAGAGAAGCAATGCAGAGATACATCCATGAGTCTAACTGTTCCCTTATTTTTTAAACTCCTAAAAGCCTCAGCTGCTTTTCCAGTTCCTTCCATAAGTTTAGCAGGTTAACTGCATGACACAGGCACGCAGCAAAGCCCCGTTCCTTCTCTGGCTGGGGCGTTCTTATGGGAAACCTGGACAGTGCTTTCTGAGTGGAGACAGGAGAGGGATCTCGCAGAGAGGCCATTTTCCCCTCACCATGAGAGCAGACACAGATTCACACACACACACGGTCTTATGGGACCACTGCATTGCCCTACTGCCATTGGCCACTACGACAGGCTCACTCCAATCTAACTTCCATGGCGCTGTGTTCTTAAATTTCAGCAACCAATATACACACTACAATATCATCAATAGTAGGGAATAGCAAAAAAAGACTGAAGAGTAATGATAAATGTTGCATATATTGCATATATGCATTTAAAATTAAATGTCTAAATTTGGTCATCTAAGTTAAGAAGAAAGTGTCAGTAGACTGGACACCCCCCTTTACCACACTGAGATTTGTAAATCAGTGTTGAATTATGGGTAAAGCATCAGGTGTAATCAAGATTACCATTCCCATTAGTGTGATTGTCTCAGACATTCACAAAAAAAACAACACACAAACTGCAAAAAAATGCAATGCCCACTTCAATTTGGAACTAAGTTAAGGACAAGGCACCTCAGTAGTCGGAAGTGAAAGCAATGCTAGGCTGTGGATAATAAGGGGGAACCGACTGATAGTTCTTCCAGCTGGCACAGGGAGGGTGAGGATGGGCAAACAGAACTGACCAGAGAAAGGTGACACTCAAAACACGGAACATTCTGCAAGAATCCCCAGGCGCAAGATGTTCCTTTTCGACAACCCAGTACCAGGCACGCATAGTGGCGGTGACTAACCGAGTGTGCGTGTGTGTGTGTGTGTGTGTGTGTGTGTGTGTGTGTGGCTGCCGGCTGACTGCTTTGAGTGCTGCATAAACCCAGGTCCTCGCATGGAGGAGGAGGAGGAACCTGAAGGACCTGAGTGCAGCAGAATGAGGGCTCTGCCTAATCTGGGCCCGTCAATCCCATATGTCCGTCAGCGGACCCGCAGGACTGATTGCAGCGTCGGTTTCTGCTCTGGCAAGATAAACGCCGGCGCTGTGTTTTTTAAAACTTTCCTCCGCTCTCTCATTTGTCAGACGGGCACGGGCGAATGACAATGTAGCAGAACTGCAGGCTGCGGTGCAATAAATCCGAGTCACTGGACGGACGTGTTCGAGCATTACGTCAATACCCACTGCCCTTTGTTATGGAGAGATCTTTCCAGAGCTTTGAAGTGATGCCCACTCCCCACAGTTAGAGCAGGTACATATTACATAAACTCATGATTCACTGACTTTATTTGATATTTTTAGACAAACACCTCAAACTGTCTATGTAGCAAAAGTTTGTGGCCCTCTTACACTATTTCCAGTATATTAAGTCCAGGTTACAGTTTGATTTATTTGAGGTTATACACAGCTTGGCTTTTAACAAAGAAAATTTGACACATGAATATATTTTAAATGCTAAACCTGGAGTACTGCAGCAAAATTTCAATATACTGTCTTCAAAAGTATAAGGCAAACATATTACTGTGCCCAAAAGAAGCTCTCAACCTTCCACAGGAGTACAGTCTACTAAGCACACCATGTCACCAGACCGTAAGAGCCTGACATCCTTGCTATGTGAAGAATGAGAGAAGGACAGCCTTGTACAGGACAGTGGACTTATTTCGATGTGAACAGGAAGGAACATCAAGGAGAACAAACATTTACTGTAAGTAAGCTGGGGGAATCCCCATTTTGTTGCCGAGAGATGAGCTGTCGACAGGCAGAGAGACCAGCCAAACAGCCGGGCTGGCCTTTGATCGGAACCCAAGGGATTCTGGGAACAGGCATGACATCACAGGAGGAAGCTGCCCTGTGGTGACTGCTTGTCCACATCAAAGGTCAGACACCTGGGGTCAGACGCTGATCCCAGCTGTTATTATTTCTTGATCTCTAATGGCCAGAAGGCAAGACCAGCTGCGGACCTCTGACTGGCTTTGACCGTAACATGAGCTCGCTTTCAGAGCAGAGCAAGAGGCCGGCCTTCAGAGTGCGCTGAAGTGCGCAGTGTGTAAACGGCACCCTGAAGCCCACACTGAAACCGTGCCTCCGTTCAGCTCCGGCAGAAGGCTTCCTTTGTGGTCTCTCAGCTCTCCCACATCTGATAATCAGGAGGGGGAGGGGTTAACAATAGTGCTGTTGTTTTTGCTGGTCCGCAGAGTTATGGCAATCAGTGCAGCCACACACCGCATCATGAAACACATGAAAGTGAAGGTGGGTTTATGACAGTCCACTTGACATCCACAAGGTTTAAAAGGCACTGCAGGGTCAAAGTGTGGTAACAAACCGTATGAATAATTCAGCAACTTTGATTAGGCTATTATTAGAATTATTCCTTGAAATATTTGTATTGGCACTAAACAGACACTGTAAGGCCAGCAGTTTTTCAAAACATATGGCACTGATTGCAACAAACATATCAAGCGACAGACTGAATGCAAACAACTGATCACATGACAAGCATGATGAAACATGAGCAAATGTCAATGTAGAAACCACTTGCGACGTCAGAGAAACTCAGATGTCAAGAAATGGAAAACTTAAAATGATGCACTGCAGGACTTCAGGAAAAAAAACAAGGTTAATCTAAGCAGCTAGAAATGGGTGTAAGAGATTAAGTTCAGCAAAGTCAATCTCTATTTTGTCAGGGAGTTTAGAAATGCCAGGGCTGCAGGCTCAGAAAGCGGTGACTGATATTACAGAAGTTATCCAGCTGTCAATGGAAATGGGGTATAAGAACAGGAATGGGGAAGACACAGTGTGATGGAGAGGCTAAACAGCTGAGACAGTGGTAAGAAAGAACAGAACGTTGAAGGGAATTGAGGAATGCAGAAACCTGAGGGAAGCAAGAGTGTTTGTGTTGTTCAGCATCCTGGAGAGATCATGGTTCAACCGCAGCCATCACAACCTGACCACAGCCATAAGAGTGATGAAGGGCATGGCAGTCCAAAAACCACGGTCATGAGACGTTTCTCATTTAAGAACACAGCTCTGAGATCAATGTTCAGCGGCAACAACTCGTTTACGCAGTCATCGCATTTGTACGTCCCCGCCAAACTGTGAGTCAAGTTGCTTTGGTACAGGTCTGTGGGTTCCACAAATATTTTGTGAATTTCTACCACTGCAGAGCATAAGCCAAGCCCAGCAACTGCACTGCGAGAAACAAACAGCATGGCGACAACAGGGGAGTGGTGTGGTTGACACCATTGGCCATAATGGAATGTGGCTTGGCGCTGGCACAACAAAAACATATTGTCTTGTGTCGGTATAATTCATATTCTACAGCCTGAAAGGGAAAAAAAAGAATTGCCCAAATGCAAAACCGAACCGGACCATTAACGCCATTTAAAGGACAGTGTTTCTAATCATTGGACTGGCATGGACACAAAGCCAGGTAGAGCTTGCTTAAAAATAGAGATGCAGTAAAAATTGCAACTCCAAGCAATCATAATGACAGACCAATGCAGCTACATGCCCTTGTTTATGACTCTTACACATGTCTTCATTTTCATTTAGGGCTGGGCGGTATAGCCGTCGCGGTATATCAAATAGCTATTCTTAGCACAATAACAGCTATCCCCAGTATGCGGCGTTAAGTTTATTCCCGTATTGTTTTCCCTTTAGTCATACCTGATGCAGGAGCACACCTCTAAAATTCAGTGAAATGCTTCCGGGGCAGAAAAATATCACTTGTATCTATATGTTGGTTAACTTACCTATTAGCTTTGAAAAACACATAGCATATGTTTTCACTCTTTATCTTTGTAGCCATGTGTTTCTATCTACCACATGGAAGCAGCATAGTGCTGTTGCTGTGATATCAACATTGAATAGATACGAGCAGTGGCGGCGGGTGAGCTGGAAACAGGGGAAGCCCGAACACTACCTTTAAATGTCTCATTACTTTCAACCTGTTCCCCTTTATCCTCCTTGATTAATAAAACAAATAATTCACAGACTAATCGACACCAATTAGAACAAATGGTTATGCTCGCGAAACACCGCAGATTATCTGAAATTTGTTTGCTATTGCGAAAGCTACATCATGATTGTTTAATCAACAAGGATGGCAATTTGAATAATTAAGTGGCAAGTAATCCCAAAGCTTTCTCTTAAATGTTTCACATTATAGCTTTCTTGTGTTACAAAATTCAAATTACAAAATGGAGCTAAATTTAGTTAAATCAATTTAAATTACTGAGAATAAACTTCTAGGTTAGGTCGAGAGCAGTGAACAATAACATTTAGAACACAGACCTCACAAAAGCTGTGTCGTGAGCATGTAATGTAATTTAAATCGATAAATGCCATCCTTGTTAATTAAACAATCTCACGTTGTAGCTTTCGCAAGTACACAAACTACAGACAATCTGCTGTGTTTCACGAGCAAAATCATTTATTCTAAATACACGATTGGTGTCGATTATTCAGTGAATTATTTGTTTTATTGTTAATAAAGGAGAAGGTATGCGCCCGCATCAGGTATAACCAAAGCGAAAACATTACGGGAAGAAACCTAACACCGCATACCGGGATAGCCGTTATTGCGCTAAAAATAGCTATCCAATATACCGTGACGGCTATACCGCCCAGCCCTATTTTCATTTCTCTGCTTAGCAAGCACTCATTAAGAGCGACTTACATCGTTCACCATTTTTTACACAGCTGGTTATTTACTGAGGCAGTTAGTGTTAAATACCTTGCCCAGGGGTACATAAGCAGGGCCCCACCTGAGAACTGAATCAGCAGCCAGGCTTAGGAATCCTGCTCCTTACCCCTACGCCATACTGCTTCCCCCAGTTTATTACACGCCTTTGTCTTTCATGGCTGCTGCAGTGGACAGCTTGTCCTGACCAACCAGTGTGAAATGAAAGGAAAGCAAAGTGACAGAAAAAGCATACAACTAGACCAGCCTCAGACCACGATCAACTGAAAAAGAGGGATCCTAAAGCTATTCATCCCTATTATCAAGACTACAAACATGCTGACAGAGCTATCACACTACAGACTGAGCGCAGAATACAAGTTTTCCCACATACCATCACAGGTTCTTCAACAATATACATATGCCGACATTCACGACCTTACTTAGAGCCCCATTAGCTATGGCCTTAGGTACAATGGACGTGAGTGAGCGATGACAATATTGCACATCATCGCTCACTATAGAGCTACATTACACATACTCCTCTCACGAAGGTTTTGAAACTGATGGCACTTTACTTATCAACAGCTGCAACAGCTTTCACATCTCATTGGTATTCTTGCCTTCCAAGCAATGAGTTAGCTAATAAAGAGCTAATAAGATCAGTTTTCAAGGTCAGCCATGCCGGTATATCAGTATAGCCAAATGAAACAATAATGTGGCTATAATGTCTGCGCATACCTATATATAAATACGATGTATGCATACACACATATATATGTATATGTATACACTGAGGTCCAAAATTATTGGGACACCTGGGCATTTCGGATAAGTGTGGATGTGTCCATGTAGCTATTAGTTTTATCACTCGAACCTAATTTATCGTGTGGCGAAAACAGTTACATGTTTTGGCAACTATTAACATTTTCAAAACATCTCTTTATGTGGTTGGCACACAATTGCCTGATGACTACCCTTATTTCCAACATTTTAATAATATGTATGACATTAATTCTGCCAAACAAACTGACAATTCCATGACATTAACTTAATTTTAAAAGGTACCTGCATACTTATTGAGTGCAGACAAGTGAACAAAAATGACCATCACTTCAATTAGCCCTGACTGAACGCTGCCCTGCCCCCTAATTGAACACTCATACTGAAGTCTATATAAACCTAACAAGGTTGGAACATGGTCACAGAAGATGAAGCTGAAATTGACACTGACATAAATATGACTTTCCCAATGTCTGATGGAATATGCAGCAAAAATATTGTGGGTTTTCAGAAAAAAAAAGTGAGTGTCCCAATAATGTTGGACCCCAGTGTATATATGAACTTAACCTGATGGTAATCCTACAGTCCTTAGAAGAGGTCTATAGACCGGATGAAATATTGACTTAATACTGTGATCAGAACAATAGAACCTAAAAGCAGAGACTAGTTTACCATGCTCCATGTCAAATGTGGTTCAGTTATTCCGAGTAAGCTGTCGCTGATTTGTATTTGCAAAGGAAGGACTGCCTTTTTGTCCAGCTTGGACATGGGTTGCTCCAGACTGCAACTGCTAAGTAAAAGACATTTGGCTGAACGTGAAGATGAGCATTTGCAAGACTGGATGTTTTCAGCAGCAATCTGGCCATGATTAGACAGTCTAGCTGCCTTTCTTTCTTAAATAAAGGTTCACTAAGAGCAGAAGGAAGAACTGGGATGACAGGCGATGAAACCTTCAAGTTAGTCATCTTCCCACATTCTGGAGTAAACCTGCAGGCTCTGATTTGCTCAATGGTAATAAATAAAATAAATAAGTAGATGAATAACTACTTAAAGACTTGGAGCTGGAGTTATAACAGCGTCATCCGTCTTTGGTGGGAGGCGTTCTGTCAATTCATCCCCTATAACTGAGGCGTGGTAACAAACGCCTCGCTTGTGGGCAGGCGCACAGTAGCATCACCTTTACCAGATACGATTTTAGCAAAGCAGAGCGTGCTTTTACAGTCTTACGATGGCATCCAAGCCTTGGGAAACGGCAGCACGACTACAATGAAAACATCTGTAAAAATATAACACTGGACGGATCTCTGTTAAACGTCGTACGGAATTCACAGCACGCTGCAATTCCGCCCATGAACCCAGAGAAACTGTCATCAGTTAGACACATTTATACTTTTTAGTTGGAATAAAGTAACAGAAATGAAATCCATTTAGGCTGTTTTCACATACAATGGTGTAAAATGAACTGCACAAGAAACCATGCTACTCTCTGCAAAATGTGTGCTTCGCAGCATCTGCATCCTCGTGTCATCGGTAAGCACGTGTGGGTTGCAGGGCTAGCAGTAAAATTACAGCACTGCCACAGCCTGAATAGGCTGAACCCCCACACAAAGCACCAACAAGTGGGACAAGCACGATTCCACATGCCTACATGGGAAAGGAGTCCGTTTTTCCAACTGACACGGCGACAAGGTGGCAAACTCAAATGCTCCCTGAAATAAGTACCAGACCTTGAATGTCAGCGATAATTAGAAAACACAGAGGGGCGCTGTAATAACGGCAGTGAAGCATAATGATGACACACGAAAAATACAAATTATTTTCTTCTGTCTTACAAAATCAAACCAAGCAATCTTGGAATCGCTGTACCGATGACCCCTAGGCTAGCTAGGATATTTGATGAACTCTTCATTAGCTCATACAGCCGACAACAGATGAGGGCGCATTAAGATCAACTGTCATCTACTGCTGTTTAATGCAGGTTTTGTTTAACCTACCCGTATCTTCTTGGGAGCTAAAAAGTAATGCCGTGGCACTAGGCCAAGCTTATGTTACTGGGCATTTAAAAAATAGACCGACTCCCAATCGTGTTTAACGGAATGTCCTCAGTTTACGACCCTTTACAGACATTCCCATCTGAATTGGTAATTTCTCATCTAGTTACGCCAATCGTTAATTCCAGCACTCCAGACAATCAAGTTTAGCAAGAGCACAGATTACACACACCTTGAACCTCTTGACGCAGCATTAAATACGATCAAACCTGCGCAGCATCTGTTCACGGTGTAACGTAGCCTGTATCAAAAGTCATGCTTGATTACCATCGGCACGCATATAACCTACACAGCAGCATAGAGAAAAATGACAACTGCTATATACCACTCCTCAACTGTTCACTGGACTACAATATTGCTAGCTGTCCCTTACATCAAGCGTATCAAATATTAAAACAGCAGGATAGCTCGCTAACGTTACCACACCGGCGGTCCAGTTTGACTGTCTGATGCACTAGCCAGCGAGCTAGCTAGCTTTGGCCGTAAACAAAGACAACAGTGCAGTTAGCTCTCACTGGTAGCTAACGTTAGCTACTCGCGTGGATAATCGTATCTGTCTTGCTAAACATGAAGTAAAGCAATCTCAAATGAACCAACTATAAGGATGTAACCAGATCTAGCTAACGTTAGCTAGTCTTCGTGACTGTCTTAGCTAAATACCGGTCTACCGAACTGACAAAGACTAGCTTGTTAAAAGGCCATAGCACATATCAACGGCTGCCTATAGCAAACGAAAAGATGTAGGGAAAAATCCCGACACCGTGGCAGGCCCCACACAGTTAGCTACTTAGCTAACGTTAAGTACCTACCTTTAATAAGGATAAGGCAACAACACGGGTCTTGGGTTTTGAAACACTATTACAGCTGACTAACATCTGATAGCTAGTTAGCGAGCAAGATAGTCAACGTTCGCTATCTACCATACACTTCATCGCACACTGAAAAACGAAACTGCCAAGTTCACAGAACAAAGCCGACTTACTGATCCCTTAATGCCCCACAGTTTACCTCTTTCTCGGTATGTGCTGGCTGTCTATCTGACAAATAAATGCACTGGTACAATTCCACTGAAGTGACCGTTACTCCGTAAACCGATATAAGTAACATTAACGTTAGTGAGCTTGTTGGGAACATTTACCCTCAGCCGGTATACTTCACCTCCTAAAACGCTCGATAGCTAGCTGTGTTGCTAACTGGCTAACACCCCCCTCGAAACCGCCCCCCTCCTTCCCAAAACAAGCTTTTTTTCCTCAGGGAAACCCCAATGCAATGGAGGAGAGTATTATGAGTGAAGGATACTGCGGTGGTGGCACAGCGGGCGCCTGCGGAGTGACCGGGGCTCCCGGTAGCGGCACGGAGGTCAGGGGAGTCCGCAGTTGGCTCGATGGAGATGGCCCAGGTCCGGGTCCAGTTCCTGCGGCAGCGGCTGATTTCGGTACCGCTTTCGGCGGCAAACTCATTGCAAAAATTTAAACAAAATATAGAAAATATGTACAATAAGAAATAGCTAGCTAGCTATTAATACAGCGGTGTAAAAAAAGAATACATAGCTAGCTAGCGGGCTATCTAGCTATGTTAAAAACACGGCAACTAATTCTTCCCACACAAGGCCTAGGCAAGCTAGCTAACTCCCGGTGGCAAGCCGGGATATAAAAATGCCTTTTTAATGGAAAGAGTAACGTTAGCACGTTAGCTAGCTAGCTATGTTTTATTGGGGTTTTATCTTCATGGGGGACGGTGGGGGGTTGTCTCCCCCTCCCCGGCCGGGGTATCCGTTGATCCGGTTCGGTTATGCTTCCCGGAGGAATCTCGCCGGCTTCTCCTGCTTGACTTGTTTAATCTTGCTTTTCAGTAAGTGTTATTTTAAAAGTCCTTTTTCACTGAGAAGGGAGATTTCGCTCAACATGGCGCTGCGGCCGCCTCCAGCAGTCCGGCAGGACGGACGATTCGGAAAACGTCGGACAATTCCGGAAATACTCGGGCTGTCTCCGGCGAAGGGAGTGACTTCAATGTTCGGCTATCTCCGCTTCATTCGTTAACATGCATTGACAAGTTAGACTAGCGAGGTTAAAGAAGGTATCCGCTATAAATTATTCGTGTTTTGTATTCAAGGGTGAGGCAAGGAGCTACGTCTGACACACTGATGACAAATACAAAGACATATAATCCATAATGGATTTGTGTATGGTTATAAACACGGTCCATTTCTATGGTAATAATCATAACTTTTGTTCAGTAATAGTGTCCTGAATTCGCCTTTTGTTGAGGTCAAGTAATAGCACAGCGACATCTAGCGTATATTGTCATAATGTGCATGTGTGATTGAGTATTGAGAAAACGGTAGAGGCAACACAAACTATTGGGGGAAAGCAGCTGAATTTGAAAAGACAAAATCTAACATTACTTTCATTTAAAGAGTAGAGAAAGTGAAAATGTGCTGATTACACCTGATTCACAAAAATGTCTTTCTGCCTGTGTCTCTGAGCATTACAGCATATATATTTAGATTCCTTACAATGTGTCCAGTCCCTCTGTTTGTAAAATGAAAGCATAAAACATACCAAATACTGTTCTGCTGGCTGCTGCTACTTCTCCAACCTGTTTTGACCTCTTGCGCCCCCTAGTGCCTGTGGTTGGGTCAGCTTTTGAGGGCCATTACTGCATCTGCAACTGATTCCCCCTGCAACAACCATAAACTGCAGCATTTAAAATCATGTATCTTTATTTAGGGAGCTGTGCAGATCATCCTCCAGGGGCTGAGGTCTACTCAGGGAACCTGATAGTAGTATTCAAAGTATTGCCACAGCTTCCCTGCAAGGTTCTTTTTGAGCCCAGTCAACAGACCCCGCTCTGCCACCTGACAGTGTGGTGTCTGTCTTGCAGGTGAAATGTTTGGAGAACTCCCATGAGCTGGAGACATTGGTAGTCACTACAAGTAACAAAGGAGATGAGAGGTGATTACTCTCTTTCATTTTATTCTGGGGCAGGACTCTTCCCACATCAATATTTGACATTGTGAATCACATAGACTCAGAAACAAATTATGGGCATCAAATGGCCTGCAGTACTATACATTTGACTTTACAGGCAAACAGAAATAATAAATGGCAACATCTGGACCTCTTAGAGTCCTCGTGGAGCCCAGACAGCTTAAAACAACAACAATGAATATACATTCCATGTTTTCGACTCCTGTGGGTTTGCCAGTGACAATTCAGTTGTCTGTTTGCATGCAGGTGAAGGGATCTCCTACCTCTGATTTTTATAGAGACTGAAACCATGAGAATGCCTCAGAGAGAAGGTAACATTGCACAGCTACTTTAATGAAAAAACATTATTTGATTTATAATCTACATTAATCACTCTGTCTTTTGAGGCTTTCAGTGAAGAAAACAAACAAACATGAATCATTTAGGAAGTGTCTTTATGTTATTATTATGCATTGAATTAATCTCAAAATAGCAATTTTTTCCACAAATATTTAGTATTGTAAAACCTAATCTAGGGTGAAATTTTAGTTTTTTAACATGTCATACATTGTCCTTTTATAGAGTTGGGTATGTACTCATACAATTCAGCATTAAATGTACAATGGGAGGACTCAGTGTGGTGGAATTCAAACCTACAACCTACAGCCAGACTCATCTTATCCAGTTTTTCACAGCTACATCAGACCGCTAGCCCCATACTGCTGCCACAGTACCAAACAACAAAAATTGAACCTAGCAACAAACCTTGTCTTGCGGTGATATTGCGGTGGCTTTTTTTGGTTGTTTGCATCCAAGAAAGATATTAGCTACACCATTTTACATTCAGCTGACCTCAGACTAATGTAGACTAAAACTTCTGTTGTACATCTAGATATGAATGTTTCTTGGGGAGTTAATAAGTGTGTTTTAAAACAAATGAGCTGTAAAATTATTTAATCCATAAGGGCTTTGCTGCTTTTCACTGACATCTCGGTCAGTAGTGTTCAGTGTGGAGTAAAGATTACAATGCCATTTGTTGATCATGCACGATTACGTGTACATAGATTTGTGGGTTTGTGACATGAATGAAACAGATGCAGAAAATATGCTGGAATATTGTTATTCTTGGACATTAATAAAATGACAATGACTAATACTAAATGTGAATGCGGAATTAATTTTTAATCCAGTCCCATTATTTTACAAATTACTTGTAATTCAGATGGTACGGATATGAGTTTATTCTCTGTAATGCAGTCACTGATGCACTTTTTGTATGAAAATAACATCTACAGTGAGATTTTAAAAACTTACCTTCCAGTAATTTTATTTTTGGTTAATGGAAGTAGTTATGCAAACCAGAGTAAATCCAGCAAGGAACCACTAGGGATTTGTCATCTCCAGGGCTACCATTAATCTTGTTTCAGTTTGCATAAACCTTGATGCAACAGTGACAGTCCATAAAGAACAGCTCATTCTAGGTAGTTATATATGTAACTATGTTACCAGCACAACATCTCAGTCCAGGCCCCAGTCCTACTTCCCTCCATACTGGGTAGCTTTCTCATCCTTGTACACTACCGTATGGCCTGGCATTGAAAAGAGAGAATATTTGAGTGACAGAATACCCAGAGAATTTGGGTGGAATCCAGTCCTCAGGCAATTGAGAAATAAACAGTATCCAAAAACCTGCATTGATGAAACCCCTTTGAGTGTACTGCTGATACTGGACCACTGCATTCACCTTTTCAAGGCCAGGAGAGGTTGGAAAGAGCTTTTAATTAATGATGGTGTTTTCTCTGATTTAGCCTCAATATCAGAACCGAATCAGCTCTTTGAGGTGTCTCATGCAGTCAAACAATAGGAATAATGATCAAAAGACTCATTTTGACAATGCACTCTAATTGTACCATTTGTTTTCATTGGTTTTCATACTCCTCAGAGAAATTCAGAAACCCAGCATGTGAAGTGCGAGCATGAAAGGATGAAGATTGTCTGTTCTGAGTGGTAAATAATGACAAAATTGATAGGACCTTTCAAACTAAGGCAGAGGTGAATAACGGAACTGTTTGATTATTAAGGCCAATTTATGAGAAGCCACGCAACGCCTGAAATGGAGCTCAAAGGAAATTTAAGTGTCATATTTGAAGAGCATTGTTTTCACCTGCTTTATTGAACACCCTGCCTGAGCCTTTTGGAGGACATGATACTATCCAGATAACCTCTGCTGTCCTGACATGTGGACTTCATCTGTTTAGAAAACAAAATGGAAAGCCTAATATGAGACAAATCAGAGAGATGCAGGACAAATTAAAGCACTGAGTGGCGCCACTGAGTTACAATTGGAAAAAGTTTCTGAAACACTTTTTTTTACATGTAATCATTTAGCCAATGCTCTCACTCAGTGTCTTACAAAGTGAAGATACATACAGTGGATCTACACACTCTTTCAGCATTTCTTGTCTTTATTACTTTGAGGGTTGTAAGGAAAACCCATTTTCCGCTTTCATTTAGATATAGTAACCCAAGATGTCAAAGTAAAAGGAAAAGGGAACATATTTCTGAATTTTCATTTAAAACATAAAAACTAAAACACCATTTTGACATACAGTATGTTTACTCACCCTTTATATCATGCCCAAAGCTAACTGACTTCACCTGTGGCCAGTTGAAGTGATTCTGATTAGTTCAGGATAAAATCAGCTGCTCCTGTAAGTTTTCTTTGCAGGTAGCTTTTCTTAGTTTCTTAGTGCATGCCAGTGAAAGGAAACCACTATGGGCAACAGGGAGCTACCAAAACATCTCTGGGATCAAACTGTTGAAAGGTACAGGTCAGAAGACGGTTATAAAAAGATGTCAAAGGCCTTAAATACATCATGGAACACAAAAAACATGATCAAGAAATTTATTAAATTTGGCATCACCCAGACCTTGCCTAGATTAGCCCATCCCTCCAGGATAGATGACCATTTAAGGAAGAAACTCATCAGGGTGGCCACCAAGAGGACCGCGGCAACATTAAAAGAGCTGCAAGAGTTCATGGCAAGGACTGGCCACCAAATACACAAAGCAATAATGTCATGTGTTCTCCAAAATACAGAGTTGGAACCTTTTGGCCTTAATTCCAAATGATATGTTTGATGCGAAGCTAACACAGCCCATCAGCCTAACAACACGGTCAAAGCATGATGGTGGCAGCATTGTGCTATGGGGCTGTTTCTCTTCAGCAGGGAGGGAAGCTCTGGTGAGGATAGAGGGGAAAATGGACCAAAATATTTTAGAGAAAAACCTGCTACCTTCTGCAAAAACGCTGAAGATGGCAAAGATTTTAACAGAGTCAAGTCACCTCACCTCACTTCATTGCCTTCCTGTTATCCCTCACATCAAATTCAAAAGCTTCGTGCTGGCATACAGAACAGTCAATGGGACAGCCCCCTCATACCTACAATCAGTCTTAAAACCATACGTATCCCAGATCATTATGCACTGCAACCATGGGACAACTGACTGTCCCATCTTGATTGGGTTGCTCCTCTCAAACCCAATCCCTGTCTATACTGGTCCCTCAGTGGTAAAATGAACTTCCCACAGGGGTCACTGGACATCTTCCGACACAAACTGAAGACCCACCTCTTCAGACTGCATCTTGTATTACTTGCTTTTTGTTTTATACATAGTGTTTGGATGTGTTTTGGATTCTGTGATCTATGACTGTGATGGTAGCGTGTTTACTTGGCTTCCCTTAGTTTCTAGGCTGTCTAGTCAGGTTACGCAAGTTAATTTGTGGTAGGGCTTGAACAGTGTTATGATCACACTCACTGGTCTGAGAATGTTGTTAGCCTGGCCTGACACTGTTGCTCATTCAACTTGAATGGATATACTTCAGTTCTTTTGTGCTGGAAGTCGCTCTGGATAAGGGTGTCTGATAAATGAATATAATGTAATGTAAAAAATTTCACATTTCAGCATGCCCATGACCCAAAACACAGAGCCAAATCCACAGTGGAATGGCTGAAAAAAGGAAGATAAATGTCCTGGAATGGCCCTGTCAGAGTTCTGCCCTCAACCCCACTGAAAATCTTTGGACTGACCTGAAAAGAACTATTCATAAGTGATCCCCTTGCAATTTAAGTGAACCCGGGCTCTATACTGCAAAGAAGAATGGGAGAAAATTGCAAAATCTAGATGTGAGAAGTTGGTAGAGACTTACCAAATGGACTCACTGCCTTTATCAAAGCAAAAAGTGCTTCTGCCAAGTATTAATTTATGGGTGGGCAGACTTATGCAACCAAGACATTCAAAGCTTTTCATTTTAAATACTTTTTTTTGAAAAACTGAGGCATTTGACTTAGATATTGTTGGTTACAATTTGTAAATGAAGCTAAAAAAGGTCTCACTTATCCTTTTCAGCCTTTGAAACACCAACAACAAGAAATTTTGAAAGCGTTTGTAGACTTTCTAGATCCACTGTAAATGTATATGACGAGGGCACGTGATGAACAGAATATACAGAAAATGTCAGACCACACCTGAACATGTGTCAGTCTGTCCAGTGCCATGTTTTAACCCTTCTTTCTACATTCACAAGCTCATTTACAAACCACATCCTTCATACTTTTATCCAAACCCACATCTCTCCCTGCTCAGTAGCTTTTTCTTTAGTTCCACTGTTTTTTCCCCTTGGCTGAATGATTTTTCCCTTCCCATTTATTGTACCAAATTAAGTTAATAACACCATGCTTATTTATGTCACCACACATGTTTTAATGTGTTCTGTCCACTAGCTTCATATTTTAGATTGTTGTCAAGCTAAAATCTTTCTTTGAGGTCATTCAGAAAAATGTATTTTTTGTGTGTCTGAATGTGAATATGTATCATACATCTTTTACAGTATTTTCTTGATGTGTCACTACCTGGTTTCACATTATACAAACAGATTCACTGAATTGATTAGAACAAGTTGTCAGGGCACAGGCATGGACTCAAACGCAGACCAGGCGTACTCAGGTTCCAAGGGGTTTGTTTAGAATCAAGGCAAGTTCATGGTGGCAGAATAGGCAGGGTCAAAAACCAGGAAGGCAGTCCGAGACAGAACAGGGAGCAGGGATCAAAAATAGAAACAGGCTGGGTCAAACCGGGCAGGCAGGCAGATCAGGCAACCAAGGCAGGATGGCAGGCAGGGACGAGGTCAGCAGTCAGGCAGAAGTCAGCACAAGATCAATAATGCGAGTAACAAGGCAGGTACATAACAGAGAAAACACTGAGACAAACCGGCAACAAGACAGAGAAAAGCAGGGTATATAAAAGGCTGGGCTGACAAGAAGATGGGATGCAGGTGGGCAGGCAGGCAGGTGGAGGTGATCTGGAAATCAGGTGGGTGGGGACAGGGCGGAGAGCGGGGCAGGGCCGGAACACATGGCAACTGTAAACAAAAGCACATGGACAACAATGACAGACAGGGAGAAACACAAGAACATCTAGGGGGTCGAAGTACTGACAGAAGTCTCTTTCAAAACGTGCATTAGTGAAATTAATAATTATCTCACATATTTTTTCAATCTTCTTAGACATTGAATGAACAGGACATGTTTCTGGATTAAAGTGAGCCGTGAATCATTCACATCATATTTTTTTATTTAATTATTTGGTGGACACTTTTATCTAGAGTGACTTACAAAGCAAATTTAAGTGCATATAATCGGGTCACATGACCATGAGTATTTACAAAATGTATCAAGAACACCACTTGTGAACATGTGTTAATACATTACACATTGTTACAATTACTAATGCCAATGAACACAACAGTGTTACAACAATCAAAGCGTAATAATATTACCCTAAAGCACAATTTAAAAAGACAAGCTATACATATACAACAAGATAGGAGAGCCAAGATGCAGTCTGAGGAGGTGGGTCTTCAGTATGTTGCTGAGGATGGCCATTGACTACACTGTCCTGACTGCCATGGGAAGGTCATTTCAGCACACAGAGGCCAGAATAGATAAAGGATATTACCGGGATGCACAGCCCTGCAGAGAAGCGATGACCAGATGTCCCGAGGTTACAGAGCAGAGTATCGTGGCCATTGTATATTTGATGATTGCTTGGAGAAACAAAGGAGCCGTTCCCCTTGCTACCTGTTAGCTAACACCAGAGTATTGAAATGGATAATGAAAATATACATGAAAAGTGCAAATAAACAAGTCACTTAAAATTCCAAATTGCAATACTTTTATGAAGTTTGAGGTCAACACAGACATATTGAAAATGTAAACATCCACTGTTTAGCAGCCAGATAAAACAGTGAAGTTTGCACTACACAGTTGCTGTTGTTTCCTTGTGAGATGTTAGTGCCAGTAAGTGAAAGAACTTTTAAGCAGCACAGTGCTGTTTCACATGTCTTATCTTCTCCAGCTTTTTAGTGTCAAATTGATCCAGCACTTCTCACACTCTTGACACCTTATCCTCTGCACAGCTGACAGAGCAGGAGAAACCAATGACAGATTTTAAGATGAAAGTAGAAGTGTGAATGTGTATGTGTGTACATGTACACTTATGTGTGTGTTTATATGCGTGCAAGTATTTGTGTGTGCTCATGTGTCTGCATGTACGTGTATGCATGTTTGTATGTATGTGCATGTATCTGTGTGTTTTTGCATGTATGAGCAGCGGGACTTTGGGAAGACTTGCAAAGGCCCGTTTAAGGACAATCAATCATCCTAGACTGCTGTCAGTAAGAAGCAACAGAAAAGTATCAACATAGTTATTAATAATTTATAACTATCCACCCAGATCCCATGCCCAATTTTGCATGCAATGCGCCACACAGTGTTTGCTACTATGCTAACAAATATAGCCATGGTGCCAAAAAAAAAAAAAATCTAACTGCACAAAAGCCACACTTGTATTATGTTCATGGAAGCGTCACATGCAAACAAGAGACCTTACAATTCTAATCATAGTTACGGGCTGTTTTCAGTGCATCGTCATATTCCTCTGACTGAATGAATGGGGTCGGAATTAAAAGTTTTCATTTGTATCGATGGGAATTTAAGTGACGTAAACTCAACAAGTGCATTGTCTTACAATGAAACGTTTCACCGCTCCCACGACGCCAGCGTCGGTTTCGTGGTATTCTTCTGATCGGGCAGTGCGGATAATCGCCAGAGGGCGCTCATGAGCTCGTTAGTCATCGTGCTAGCCACAGAGGCAGCCCGGTGGCTATTGATCACAAACCGGTGCACGCGGGAGCCTTATAAAAGCCTTCACAGGAAAACAGCAGGGGCAAAAATGCACATGTGAGCGTGGAGGGTGTCTGTGCTAAGTGTTTGTCGTTTTCTTCAGCAGAAGAAGGAGAAGGTGAACTACCTGTAAGTTTTTGCATCATTTCCACTTAGACAATATTTGTGCTCTTTTTCTTTTAAATTGCAGTTTTTTTTAATCTCAAGTAAAACACGTAGGTTTTCGGTAACGGGTTATAGATGAGAGCTGTAGGACGTAATATTGAAGACTGTAAATTATTGCCAAAATGCAACATCACACGGTGTTACCTTTTCTATGGAGCAAAACTGTACATTGATACACTATGGCAAGAGAGAAACAATTCTTTTCATTTATAATACTGCAAAGGAAATGCGCGAGGATAAAATAGCTATTTAATATTCCACCTTTTATTTGAACACAGGTATTGTTTTTATCCCCCTATTAACCGTATTTTCTTTAACTTTTTGCATTCTTGCAGTTTGTCTATCAACTTAAAATATCCTACCATTTTTTTAGGCACGTGGACAATGAAGTATCTACCAAACGCGCACCCCAAAGAAACAAATTATTTATGCATGCCGCGGGATTGTTCGGTAGGAGAGATAGGCGAGGAGAATCCACTCAATCGCCGCAGCACCAAGATTATCATCCTGCAGTCAAATTAATACGATTCACCATGCAAGTAGCAAGAGTGATCAGTTTTTCATAATGTAACCTAAGACATGAAATACAATGATACAGTTCAATTCTCTGGAAAAGGAATGTAGGAATACCTTAGTCTAGAACTCCTCTGGTCTTAATTATGCTAATCGTTCTCAGTAAAGTTATTTCGGCGCTTTCCACGTCATCATTTCACCATCATTTCTGATCGGTTGGTCGTTTAAATTGATCCATTTCGTAACGCGCGGTAGTGGATTGAGTAATACAAACGGTCGTCAGCATCTAGTTAGCTACAGAAGGGGAGTGAGCGTAAACGGAGTTAATTTTTTCTGAAGTGGTAGATCATTTCAAATGCAACGTTTCAAACAGAGCTCAACAAATATCACCAAACACAAGCTATTTTATGTGCAACTTGGCGATCTGTTAGGGCTGCTCGATTATGGCAAAAATCATAATCACGATTATTTTGGTCAGTATTGAGATTACGATTATTCATTGACTTTGGAAACATCATACACTCATTGACTTTTGAAACACCATGCATGTATTGAAAAGGGTACGGTTACCAGTACGGTAACTGACACTTCGGCTAGCACTTTGGCTAGTTTAGCTAGAGTGACGTTGGGTCCCGCTCAGAAGCGGAGCCCACCACGTTCATGGGGCCCACCTGAGCCCACGTGTTCATGCAGATTTTAAAATATATATTTTATGGGTGCTTAAAAGAAGGTCAGGTGATCACATTGCCTGTCCACAAAGAAAACAAGTCCACCGGAGCTCACAGTACAAATCAATTTGGGAATTATTTTGAGGTGAGTCATTTTTCCCCACTGCGCCGCTACACCGGATCTTAGGGTTCCCCCACCTGCCAAATCCCACTTTAACCCCTAGTCTCAACAGACTTCAAAGTTCCACTGATGACCAAGTTTTCCACTTGCCTCATATTTTTACACCTAGCCACCATCTTTTTGCACTTATACACACAAGCCTATATTTTTAGCAGCCAGCTGGTATTTTTTAGATATAACATATAGTTTACCTTGATCATTTTAAACGTGAAGACAAACATTTGCATGTTCGGTTTTGAGGGCATAATAGTCCAAATGTGATACAGCACAACACACTGTTATGCCGTTTTGCCTAGAAACATAAGTTTTGCCAAGATCCACAAACTCAAGTTTAAGTCAAGGTGATAACACCTTGCAATAAAACAAATGCTCACTGTCTTTTGTGTGTGAGAGAAAACAGAAAGCTCAGCATAGGGTATCCTCTCAACATGCAGGTGAAAGTGTTTGCTTGAAAGTGAAAGCATCAGAGTCTAGACTGAAGGCTGAAGAGACAGCGGTCCAGTCGGCCACCGTTTGGCTCTACGTACTTGTCAACACTGGGCTTGACTTCTCATCCAATGAGCATTTCAACAAAGAGCTTAACTGTAATGCCAGCACTCAAACTGCTGCCAGTGCATGCTCTCACTTGCTTAAATATTTGCTCATTTGTTTACAAATTTCCCCTTTTGGCATAGGGAGGCTAATACTGACCCACCTTGGCCAATCTAATATTAAGCACTCAACCATTTAATTTTTTTTTTCCATGGGCACATGCATTGTGGAATCCCCAGGTATTTCCCATCTGTGCAAAGGTTTGGGCGTTACAAGCGGTTACCAAAAAAGGTTTCTAAAATTAAAGCATATAAAAAAAAATCCAACCAGCAGTTTCTCAATCCAAAAGAAAAACTTTTCAAAGTCAGAAAATCAGGTGGCATGGGGTGTATGTTTCAAGCTTGTTCCATTATATAAGCCATACAGGCACAGTGGAGGGCGTACTTCATCATTGTGCTGTTATCTAGGCAATGATTAAACACATGACGTGCAAATGAATGGCAATCCTTAGAGGAAGAGCAATGTTTTTATTTGGCAGAGAATTGTTGATTGTAGGTATGTCAGCATTTTGTTTCATATGATTTTTGAACAGGGCCAGAGCTTGTTTGTGCTTTAATTTGGTGAAGTTATATCACTGGGCCAGCGATGGCCAGTGAATTTCAGCAAGGTGAGAGAGAACTGTTCCTCTTTTTATAGTTATATACAGTATGATAAATAGGCCTGTCAGTTCAAATGACAATCACCCATTACCATCTGATGTAGTTTTACTTTATTGCATCTTATGTGGTGGATCAGCCCTTGTGCACCTATAAGAAAACCTTTGCTTTTCAGTTCAAAACCAATCAATGATCTCTTTACACAGAGGTAATGATACCACATGAATCAGCAGCTGATGGGAGGATCCTTACTAAAAATACACAAGGTTGTCAATCTGTAAAAACAGGTTCAGAGCCATTTTCACTTTATTAGTAAGTTATCTGCTGTGGCTGTCCAATGTGAGGCTCACAGGCTACCATTGCGTTGACGCATGAAGCACACCGTTAACTTAGAACCAGGATGTCTTGTGAATAATAACTGCTGCGCCAATGAATATTTTAGGAACGAGTGCAGAGACTGAGATAGACAGTTGATATTCAGCGCACTCACACTTTTGGCTTTGCCTCCCTCCTCTACATTTGTCCCAGCAGCCATTTTACTTGGGGTCCTAGGTTTTCAGAGATCACGATTCTCAATGACAGAGGACCTGAGATGGGTGCCAGGCAAGAGTTACTCCTAAAGATGGTGCCAGGACAAATAATTAACAGGTGCCTGAATTCTGTGCAGATACAGTTAGAAAGACATAGCAAAAATGCAGCAGGAAATCTGTTTTGGTCAGCCAAAAGTGCCATTCGTTACATGCAGTTTGGAGGAATGGAATCAATTTCCCCTCATCCTCCATCATGCCCTCAACCAGCTTTCTCATAAAGTACTTGCATGAGGGCCCTTGTAGTCATGTGGTCTTGTGGTACATTTTACAGCAGTAGCATTTTCTCTCTGGTCAGTGAAAGGGCAGTTGCACTATCCTGTCCTGAATAGAGGAGTCTTGCCCCAGCCCTTACAACAGTAAGAGCACAAATAGTTTTAGGTCTTTACAAAGTATAAAAAGGAAAAAACGTCCACTCGAGTTCAGGCTTAGCATTCCACTACCTAATTGGACTCCTGACTGACAATCGCCATAATTGCTTTGAGCCCAGGGGACAGATATATGTACAGATAGTCCCCAAGATATGTAAGGATCGTTCTCTGGGGTCACTACATAACTAAAATTTTTAAGTAAATCTGATGCTTACTTTTGAGCCAACTTTTGAGCCAAATATTTATGTGGATAACCCCTACCAAAATTACCAGTCATACTACACCAATTTTTAAATACTGCCATATCTCTCAAATATAGTCAGTAGTGCTTTCGTATATGCTATACTTCTTAAATTCTTTCATACTTATATGATTTTAGATGTAATGGAGCTTACATCATAGTGAGTGTATGTATATTGAGTGATATATAATCCAGAGACTGCCTGTATTTTGCCAAAGCTCAGAAGAGTATAGTCCAAATCCATAACAGAGTTCAGAACCATTCCCTTCACTCTCCAATGATCACAGCAAGCAGAGCTGGCCAGCGGGAGTGCATGGGTCCATGCCGTCTCTCTCACCCACTGTTCTAAGATTTATGATTTGACACAACAGCGGGCTGTTTTTGTTTGGATTTCTGTCCCCTGTTTCCCTCTCATTAAAATGGCCGCACACTTCATAAACCTATACTTATGAATAAGCACGCGACAGCAGCAGCCGCTGGAGCAGCCGTTGTGGTTAGAACACACTGCTGCTGTGATTTTCGTATTAGAAAATATATTTATGGAAATATTCTCTGCTGCCCAAAATATTGAAAACCACAAGTGAGAGTGTCAAAGGCCAGTAAAATGGTGTGCTTTGTTAAATGGGAAGCTGGAACGCTTTGTCTGGCCTTTCCGTAAGACCTTGTGGGTTTACTGTAAATGTTGTAAAAACTGTGGGACACATCAAAAGCTGGTCACATCAAAAGCCTAAAGAATGCTTTATCCATGGTGCTTGCGTCATGTGGTTTCAGCGCATTGTTTATTTACCCATGATGACTTTCATGGCTTTTAACTCAAATGCTCTCCATGTGAAAAGCTGGAAACTAAGGGACAAATTCAGGCTAAGCACTCAGTTCAAGGGTGGGACAACAGTGTTCCACCCATGATTTGAACTTGCAGTCTCCTGGTAACAGATCTGGGCTGTGTCTCAGATCTCACATTAGTATATTACATGCTACACTTATCAAGTATGCTTGGCTGTTTGGTGTGCTTACACCTGATAGTATGGATAGTGTAGTGTCCATGATAGTACCCAGATGTCATGCTACTGTCACTGAACAAAGAAAAGTGCATCAGCTGCACACGATCCTAGGTCGAATATATTATATATTAGACACTATATTAGACACTATCCAGAAAATGTTTCACATTTTCTGTCCTAGAGTTCATTGCAAAACAAAAGTCATGGGGCTTATGGTGGAATTTAAAAAATGGTGGACGGTTTGAATGATGGTGCATAGTCAGTATACACATAATACATACTGGCACATAATTTAACATGCGTATTTATTGATACATACTAAAATCCTTGGTTTCTGACCATCTAGTCGACATTGTCATTCTAACCTGAGCATAAACACTTCAGAAAACTGAACCTACAATGCAAATAATAATGCTATCAGTGCCAGCGTTGCTTTACCCCAAGCTTGGAATACATCAGACAAAGCGAATAAAAATCCTCTATCCATGGTCTGAATGCATTTTCTCAGCCCAGTCATGCAGGGCGATTGTGAGCTGTCTGCATGTCAGGTGGTCTCCTTTAGGAATGAGTTGTTGACGAGACTCGTCTTTCCTTATCTTTACAGACATCGAATGTGTTTCACAAACAAAAGATGTCTTTCACAAATGTGAGCTGGGAGCAGATACCTCCCCTCTCCCTTTCACAGGTGAATCTCTGATATATAGCTAGATGCTGTTGATGAAACAATGTGAAATGATATGCTGTTAGAAATAAAGTCTCAATCAACAGGAATCTTGTAAGAGGAAGTATCAGATAGGTATTACAGCTTTCTGGTGCTGGATTCATGTAGAGATTTCTAGTCCTGAAGGTCCCTGGATTGTTATGCAGTGTTATCCTTGCTGTACACTGTATACGGTAGGTGTATCATGTTGTAAAATGTCTAGGCAACATCTGCAGGTAGATGGATGTACTCAGCATAATATCAGTTTTGTAAACCTAAGTACAGTGTGTAGGGTGAGCCCTGTTATCTCAGTTAACCCAGGGTTGAAACAAAATTAAACGGCCAGCTTCAGCTGCTCTGAATCTCAAAATGGAGGATGAGGCCTGTCTCGCGAGGCTGTGTTAAACTGATATCCATGCAATCACATCACAAACAGATTCTGAATCTATTCTGTGGACAATTTTGGGTATATAGTTCTGTTTGAGAGTGGTGTTATCATGGAGATTCCATAAGGACTTTTTCCCCAGCCCACAGGTATACATAATGAATCAAAAGACTGTGTTTAACTACAAAGCAATGTAATGAGCAAAGTAACGACTGGTATTGTATGCAGTCATCTCTCAGGACAGTCCTTTTGCAATGGTTGCAAACGGTTTAATGAGAATCTTACAGTGCGTGCCACTTGAACAGATACACAAAGAATGCCGAAAAGTGCCTTAAACACACTCAGAACTCTCATCCTGAGTAAGTCTCACTGTCTCGACTGCCAAGAAGCACTTGCCGACCCGAAAATCACCATAGCATTGTCTCTTCTGGCTTGATTCGTCTGTAAAATCTGTAAGACTTTTTTTCCCATCCGCTAATAGAAAACAATGAGTCACAAAACTGGGTTTAACTACAATGAAGTCTATTCAAATCAATTTGGTAGTGAACAAACTACACTTAATAGAAAAGTGTGGCTCAGAGTGCTTGCAGAGAATCTGGGGAGAGACGTCATGAGAGCCTGGCATTTTATAAACCAAAAGTAGCCCCTGTCCATCTGCACATTTATCCAACAAAAACAAAGATGATCACAATGGCATTCCTGTGAACAATATTAAGAAACCAAAATACTCAAACGCAAACTCAAATGTAGGTGTACATGTAGGTGTAACTAGCTACCGTGGAGATGCTTGAAGGTCTGATTGAAAGACTAACAATAGAGAAATAAAACATTCAGCTTTTCTCTGGAACCAAGTAGAATAACGCACAAACAAGTGGACCTTGAGGCACCTCAGGAGTTTGCACAGACAGAACATTAAGACTTTCAGCAAGTTTTCAGTCAGAGCTCAAAACCAATAAAAGTTTGAAAACCAAAATATACAGTGAGACACTTTGAGAACCTCAAAGAGTGTAGTTTTTATTTCTTTTATTACCAAGCCTATCCCGATTCTTACAGTTCTGTTCATTCAATTTGTAGAACAGGAAATGAAGTTCCTTTCTGTAGTTTTTAGGGAGCCATTTGACTTCTTATCCTCACTGGCATGCAGAATATTTCATGTTTAGTAGATTTGTTTCAGTTCAGCTGTGTGGGTCTGGGATTTGTGCATCCTCCAACTTCTATCCCAGGCATCGGTCAAGCTCAGCAGGACAATGGCTGTCCAATCAGTGGGAAAAGAATGCCCAAACCATGCCCTGCGGATATCGCTCTCCATGCCAACAACAACAGTGCATATACCCAGTGCAAATACCCATCAGCCCTGCAGCTCACAGCTCAGACAGTAGGCATCTCTACAGAGATATAAAGCACAGAATCTTAGCGGAGAGGTGGCATTGGTTGGATGGCAACTTACTAAGCTAAAAAGCTCATATTCCTTTTATAACATCAAGCCCTCCTCATCATCAACACACAGAAACACATGCACACATATGCACACACACAAAGACACACATACAAGAATGACGGCAGATGGATGTAGGTCAGGTTTCCCAGTTTGTGCTGGTTGTGTGAGGCCTTATTGACTTAATAATTGGTGGAGCTACTGTACCGTGTACTGAATCATGACCAAAATCAAAACACTTTGCTCGCCATAGCAAAACATGATTCCTTCCAATCAGAGACATAATGACAGCGCATTGTTCCTCCACCAATGTTTGGGGTCCATGAAGCCTTACTTTCCCACCAGTCGTTCAGAGTCTTGCATTTCCAGCTGCACCGTGACAACTTCTGTCCCTGGGAACTCTGGGTACTGCATGCAGTCCAGCTGTTCTCCATCCTTCTCCTCTTAAATGAAACCTGGGGACTGCTTGCTTACCTGTTAACTGGCCTTCAAAGTGACACAGCCCCATGTGTCTGTGAGTCGGACCTGACTCACCTCCACAGCCTGCCACAAAATGTGTTGATTCATCAGGGTGGCAATTTGGCAGACTGAGAAGCGAAGGTTGCAGGCTTGTAACCAGACCAGGTGCTGCAGCTACAGCAGTAGTTAGCAGGGACAGGGCAATCATCCTGCAGCATTTCTGGAAGGATGATATACATAAATGTGGTAGTAGTGTGAGTCAGCCAGGCTAAGGACACGAAGCAAATGTCGTAAGCGAATAAATATTTGAATGTGGTTCAGAGGATCCATGCTTTGACACAGGCCATGCATGCTTCAGCTTTACCCATACTTTGTGTAGGTGTAATTTTTCATCAAGGTTGCACACTGCCTAGAAAAATGAAAAAGTTGAGGCAGTTAAGGCACAAAGTAGCTCCACTCTAAGCATGTGTTCAGACAGTTGTTTGGTATTAGTCTGCATCACTTTGTCTGTTAAACCTCTCTATGCAGTAGTATTCAATCCCATTAAAGTAGCCATGACAGCTAGGCAGGGGGATGTAATTATAGCCATAATCCTTGCCTTCCCAGAGAGTTGGGATCCTAATGATAAGAACACTCTTTGGACCAGTTATAATGGCTCACATGGCACAAGCAAGCAGTCTCTCTCTGCCTTCGTCATCGTTGCAGTGCCCACGTCTATAATGGGTGCATCAGGCCATGGGGGGCCTCATCGAAGCAGTGTGGCCCTCTTCCCCAAATCAGCCCCCGTACCCATGGCAGCACCCACAATCTCTGCACACTGCCTCATTCACATAATATCAACTTGCCTTCTCCTTAAGAAGAAAATTGAGTTGTATCTAAAGACGGCCCATCTCATCTAATGACCTGTTTGGCTTATTTTTGAATCAGCAGTCTAACAGTTTTGTGTTTTTCATGTGGCTGCCAAAGGTGTGTTTTGGTGGTCTGCATGCCCTCATAAGTGACACATACGTATAACAATGGCACTGTGTACAATACCACATAACGGGTTTACACTGTGTCATACACTATGGTTGCCATGGGATGCAGAGTCTGACTGACTTTATTATGAGCAGTGTGAATCATATGGGTAAGTATTGTTGTGAAACGTATCCTGGGAAGTTAAAATGGAATGAAAAACAGATCTTGTATATAAAATAAATTTGAACAAAAATCAGATTTGCCTGTTACAGTCATCGTTTTTTACTGTCTGCATCTTTCTACAGGAGTGCCCAGTGAACAATTCGTTTATGTCAGTAATTTGACTTCATGTTTGCGTTCAGGTTCTGCGGGCCCCGCTCTCTGCTGTTTTCTTGCACGGAGGGCACTGCACTCGGCACAGTTGTCTGGATTCCTTTGAGAGCTCCGCAGGGTGTGGAGTGTGGCATTGAGTTGAGGTTTTTGTGAAATCGGAAAACGACATGAAGGTGACAGCTCTCATTGTCTGCCTGGCCTGGGTGTGCCTGGGAAAGCCTCAGTTTCCCGGTGAGTGAGTCCTTGCTGTCACATTTATTTACATTAAATGCAGCTGTTCACGAATGTAAAGTTTGCGTATGATATTTCCATTTTTACTGAAGTAATTCAGGTTAAGCACCTTGCATGGACACAATGACAACACCCCGTCTTGGGTTCAGAACCATAACCATCAGAAAGGAGGCTGGCTTCGCTTACCACTATGCCACACGGCTGCCCTCTTGTCAGCACAGCACCAATACTTGTCATTATGAATTCATGGTACTCAGGGGTGACGCTGGAATAATTGTTGCACTGGCCTGTCCTTTCCCCAGACTTTCACTGTTGTGCTGCTTATCCCTTGTGCTTGCTGTCTGAAATGACATGAAGCGTCAGGACATTATCAGAGCTTAACGTAATGCCTCTGTGTTATTGATTTTTTTTTTGGACCTGGTATTTTGGAGGCTAACAGAAATGTTATTTGGAGATTTGGAGAAATGTTATTTGTGGCACAACAGGACACATGTAGATTGATTGCATTGTTTATTAGCTTAGCAGATGTCCCCCAGGCCAGCTTTCCCTACAAGCTCAAGTGTTTGTATTTTTTTTGTTTTGAGTTTCATATTGTTTGTTATGCTTTAAAAATTTTGCAAGTGCTATGAACATTTTATACAGGGGCTCCATAGAAAGAAATGTCTTTTCTCAGTGGATCTAACTGGTAATACAAAGATGAATTAAAATGCATTAAATTTGAATTTGAATTTTATCCATTTATAATCCAGTCCAGCTTTCTGCACATAAGAAACATTTGATGTTACCCATTTATGATATTTGACCTGAAGAATCTTAACCTTCCGGTTACAAGGTTAGTTCCTTGACCACGACTAACCATGCTGCCACCTCCTACAGCAATACACACATCTAAGCACATCAGTGTGGACTTTTGGTCATGCAGTAGCTAACCCCTGTGACTTGTGTAGTTTCAGAAATGTAGGGCGGCTTGTATCACCCAGCCTTTAAGAAGGGAGGCGCTGCCTAATTTGCACTCTAGCTTGCGGCTACAGTTCCAAGATGCAGACCGCTCGTCCACTGACAGAACATACAGGTTGTTGCCTTCCATGTATTTGTTACACCAATTACAGATGACTGGACATGCCAACTAGCTTCTCTGTAACCTCACTGGCTCTCCATGCGAAATAAAGCCCCTGACCCATGTGAACACATTTCTTCATGTGACATTCTCTTTACCTTGTCTTGAAATCAGAAGAGTTTTTTTTTAATGTTTAATCATTCGCAAACATGGGTCCAAACCACATCATTTAGGTTTTAAAGCAGCTTATTACTCTTGGCCTGGTCTTGCAGGAGTTAAGTGCTCCTGTAAACATGAGGCACATAGTGTGTGTTCTGTATGGGGTTGGTGGTTTGGATAAGAAGCTTACTCTTTGGAGGTGTCTTGAGGGCTTTGGGACAGGCCCTCAGGACATGTCAATCAGAATGAGAGGGGCAGATTTAGATTCATCTTGACTGCAATGGATAAACTGATCCTATGGTATTAATACACACACATTCACACATGCAGAATGTATTTATATGTATATATAGTTTACGTAGACTGTATATATAGCCTTTGTCCGTTGAATCCCAATATCATCATAATTATAGTATTATCTTTGTTTCATGTGGGGGCCACTCTGACCCCGCTACACATAGCGCTCAGTAATCTATCATTCATCAGTCCTTGTTGTGTACTCTTTGACTGTTGCTATACGAGTCACACAGGGCAAGAGCATTAGCAAGTTGATAAATGTAAATCTAAATGCATCTAGCTGTACTCTTGTGATTTTCCTTTTTCCAGCTGATTAAAACTTTTGGTGACTAACATTACAGAACAAGAGAAGGATCCCTCCTACTGGAACTCTTGGGCACAACGCACCCTGAAACATGCTCTGACTCTGCAGGAGCTCAATAGGAACATCGCCAAAAACCTGATTCTCTTTCTCGGAGATGGTAGGTACGCTAAAATACCTTAAAATTACTAAAAGCACACTGAAATCTGACACAATTGACAACACTTCAAGAAAGAACACATCAGACCATGAACATAGATGTGGTGGTTCATGGGAGATTAATAGGGTAAATGGAATTTACAGGGTGATGAGTGGGAGCTGAAGATGTGAGATATCATATTGTCCTGACAGACTTCTGTCAATGTGTGGGGTGGCATGTTTTCCCACTGCAACCGTTTAAACCCAGTTTTAAGGACACATATGGCTGTTTCGTGAATAACAAGAATGGCTTTATAATTCTGATTAAGAAAGCATCCCAGTGACCTTGGGATTTCTGGAATATCAGGGATTTTAATATCATGAATTGTAGCAATGGAAAATCAGGCTATGGAAGGTATGTGCCATCTAATGATCTGTGTCTGAAGACTGAACAACATAAACATAAACTGGATGACGTGAGTGGATGACAGGACGGTGAAATGCATTGTTTGTCATCAAATATTGATGGATATCTTTTTTGCTGAGGTCAATGCAACTTGTCACAGTGGGACTAAGAGCACAGAGTATATTCAGTTGAAAGAGTCAACCTGCTAATACATTTCTTGTGTTGAGATCAGTAAAATGCCTTTATTAGGAAACTTGAGTGACCAAAATAGCTGATTTACAAATTTGAAGCAACTGCTGAGCTAAAATGAGGTGTGAAGAAACTGATGAACTAAATGTGACCCAACATGTTTCTTGTGATGTGACCTATTTATATTGTAAATTTAACTTTAAACATCCGGTACATTATCTAAATGACTTCAGTTTACTTCAGCTATCATGGAAAGTCATGGAAGAGTCAGAGAAGCAATTTTTTTTGACGGACCCCTGAGCATATCTAAATGAGCCTTGAGTTGAATCCTTGCTTTTTCTGCCAAAAGTCAAAAAGTGTGAAAATGAACTCCAGTTGAAGCATTTAGTGGTCCATCCGCAGCACCCACACAAATAATAGCCCTCACGAGACAGATCAGTCGATCACTTGGTACATCAAACTAAGCATTCAACATTTTTTTAATCTCCTTTGGAACAACCAGAGATGCCTTTCACGGTTCTAAATAAGGGATAAAGAATTAAGACATTCTAAGGTCTTGCGGTTAAGCAAAATGTCACGCTGTGAAATATTAGAGAAACTGCAGTGCGCTGGTTATGCAGTAATGTGTGGTTGAATCAAGAAGGAAGGAATGATTTGCAGAGAGCGATTCAGGACAAGAAGGAAAATCTCGAGACGCCGAGGACAGTGAGGAAATGGTCGCAGTAACCACACCTCTGTGTGACGCAGGCATGGGCATCCCCACGGTGACAGCGGCTCGAATCCTCAAGGGCCAGCTGAGCGGGCACAGCGGAGAGGAGACGCAGCTCGAGATGGACAAGTTCCCCTACGTTTCCCTCGCCAAGGTATTTCGTAAGCAATATTGATGAAACACTGCATTTATATGTCACCTTTCATGGATGTCAAAGCACTTTACAGGGACGTTTTCTTTGGTCGGGGATGCACCTCAGATGCCAATGTGTGGCACCCATCTAGGTGATGCAAGGACAGCTATTTTGTGCCTGCCAACCCAAACCTCAGCTGTCTGTGGACATCCATGGACATGCTGCTTTTTTCTTTGCTTGATAAAGGAAAAGAAAAGATGCACAAGGGGCAGTTCTGTTAATAATAAACTCTTGGAAGAACTTTTAACCCAATACGCCATACTTCGATGCTTGGCCTCAGTTCAGCTGGAGACTTTAAAAATGCTCATTGACTGTTTCCAGATAATGTAAAATTAGTTTCAGGCTGTAATTACACATCCATGTTAATGATTTTTTTAGCTCAACATTCAGGGAATGGCCCAAGATGCCCTTTCGAAAAATAATGCTGAGCAAACTTTAAAACTGTAAAAAGACAAAAATGATCCTTATAAAGAAATAATATGAGTGACTGGCATGCTTCCAAGGTCTTCATTGGTCATTCCATTCCCCTAGGGATGGAGTTCAAATTGTTGTTCTCTCTTACTCATTTTACTAAAGATATTATTTTTATTGGAAGCTCATTCTCAACATTGCTCATTGAAAAGTAACTCTAAAACCCACAGAACTACAAATTTCCAATACTGTCAGAGGTAGCAGCAGCATTAACACTCTCATTAAGGGACAGATAACAGAATTAGCTTTTTTCTTGATAAGGCTTCTGTACTCTGGAAAGATTAATATTGCAATGGTTTTAAAACATAGCTTTGATGAAGTAGCAATTGGATTTAAAATCAAAGGCAGGACAGTAAATGTCCATGGCTTTATTTGATTCCAAACTCAGTTATATGGTGTAGCATGGCAATAACAGATTTAGATTTTTAAGTAGATACCCAGTAAAAAAAAATTAAATGATTTTTTGTTTTCACCGTGTGTGTTCTGCTGAAGTAAAACTTGAACAAAACAGAGACATTCAACGTCCTCATATAACCGGGTGATTTTACTGAATTAATCCCTTGTAAGATTTTTGTCAGTCTCAGGATTGGCTTCTGGCCAAGACCGGGCCAACAGACTGAGCGGGAGAGGGAGAGAGAAAGAAAGTAATTTAATCACGCTAACATGGCCTCTGATACTCCAAAACTGACACTCGCCCATCTCAGTGCTAATCCAATAAAAGACTAGATGACCGCATGTGACCTCACCAGAACATCCACGTTAATATTCATCGATTGCACTCACTAGTGTTGCAGACTGTGGCTACTGTAGTAGGTAAGAGTGTAATGACTCTGTATTAATCTAATTCAGAGGTACCTTGACATGCTCTGTGGCAGTGAAGGGTATTGGTGCAGTGGTCAAAGGGCTGTAACCAGAAGGTTGTAGGTTTGATTCCCCAATGGGCCACCACTGTTATACCCTTCAGAAGGATGTCTAACTGGAGCTGCTTCTGTAAATATATGGTTCTATGCATGGACAATGTGTGAAAAAAATGTAAGCTGTGTAAGTCATCCTGGATCAGGGCATCTGCTAAGCAGAAAACTAATGTCATGTAATGTAAATTGTCACAAGGTGCTAAGAAGTCACTCACTAGGAAAATGAAATGCCCTGGATATGAACCATGTTCCCAAACATCAGAACACATCCTAATCACCCCTGTTTATTTGCCCTTTGGAATGCACACGGGTCTCCTCAGAGACTGCGCTTCCAGACTGGAAATTACCCAAGCTGATCACCAGTACAGCTGCAAGTAAAACAACCTGATTCTGTGTTAAAACTATATGTAAAACATTTTATAAGAGGAATTTTAAAAGTTTTACAGGTTCTAGAGTCTTACAAGTCCTGCTTGCATTTATCTTTTTTGTGTTTAAATACATACTGTGCAGTTGCACCTCTGGAATAGCCACAGTTGTTATGGCTCTAATTTTGTGCTTGTTTTTCTTCCACTGTAGACGTACAACACCGATGCCCAGGTTCCTGACAGTGCTGGGACGGCCACGGCATACCTCTGCGGGGTGAAGGCCAATGAGGGCACTGTGGGTGTGAGTGCTGCTGCCGTTCGCTCCCAGTGCAACACCACCTTTGGAAACGAGGTCACGTCCATCCTCAAGTGGGCCAAAGACGCAGGTACCCTGTGTGCTATCTGTATGTCTGTGCTCTGAAGGTGCAGGTACTCTATGTGCCATCTACATGTCTGCATAGCATTACTTTATGTGGTATCATAAAAGTGATTTGCAGTGAGCGATAAAGTGGAAAAGCTCTCCGCCAGACCTAAAGAGCAGATCTACCTTTTGTCATTTGGTAGATAATAGAATTGTATGTGACAAAATCAAATATGCTGCAGCAGATGTGTGCAATTCACAGTTGCTATTAAGGAGAGGATAGCAGGCACAGGATTTGGTATAAAACAGGAGCTCCATTGATCAGTAGGTGAGATGAAGTAAAGAATGAGCTGAAGTGACATCTTGTGATTGCATTCTTGAAATCAGGGGCGATAAGCCCTGTATATTAGCAGCAGGATTGTAGGATCAGTACTGTGTCATTTGTCATCATGTCTGTGCATCCTCAAGTAATTCCCAACATGTTTTCTCACTGCGGAAATGTGCAGGAAAGTCTGGATAATTTGCAAGGTAACCCTAGAGTCTGTCTTTGCTGAGACAAGAGTCCTGCTTCAGAACAAAGACAGCGCTGACCTCTCCTGTTCACTGTTGCTCTCTAATGCTCAGTGCTTCTTTCCCAAACATATGCTTGCTGACCAGTCTACCTTTTGCCAGTATCTACTGATTTTCCTCTTTCTAGTTTCTGTAACCTTCCTTTTGAAAAAATGTGTTTATTATATTCCTTAAATAAAACAATTTAAGCCTTTATTTTGGTGTGTCATGAACCCTTAGTCCTCTGTTATCTTTTAAGCTTTCATGGTAACATTGCATAATGGACACTTCTGACATTAAGTCACCCTCACTGTGGTGCTTTTATCTGATAGGCAAATCGGTGGGGATTGTCACAACAACGCGTGTGAACCACGCCACACCCAGCGCAGCCTACGCCCACTGCGTGGACCGTGATTGGTTCTCAGATGCTGAGATGCCGGTGGAGGCGGTGCAAGCTGGCTGCAAGGACATCGCCCGACAGCTGTTTGAGAACATCCCGTACATCGATGTGAGTACCCCCAAAACATGCAGGATTCATTCACATTCGCTCAGTGCAGAGCCCTAGTTTAACAATCATCCTTTGTGGAGCATCCCCAATACTTGAGGGATGTATTACACCTCAGTTGTGAGATCTCATTTTCGTTACCTTAGCTTTTCATTGCTCTTTATATACTGTATTAGTCTTTTTATCTTTAGCTGTGGTTCTGGGTTTTTGTGTGAAAATATATTCTTTATTTTGTATGGTGGAAATTGTGGCCACTTTAGTAATGTCAGTTTCATAAAAAGTGATCAAAGAGATGAAAGTAACAAGGTGTAATAGGTGAGTCAGCTTGCTGGTGCTATTGATCTGTGTCACACCTATATGTGAACCTATATGCGAGCTCTGGACATGGCCCAGGTGAGGCCATTTGAGCACACAGGGAGAACACTTTGTGCATTCATACTCGGACGAGTGTTGGTCTGAGAAGCCATTTTTTCGGCTGACACTTGTCAGGTGATCATGGGAGGAGGACGGAAGTACATGTTCCCCAAAAACACATCTGATGTAGAGTACCCCGGAGAGCGCAAGCACATGGGCACCCGCAAGGATGGCAGGAACCTGGTGGCAGAGTGGAAGGAAAGAATGAAGGATCTGGTGAGCCTGTCTCCGCTGTTTGTTCAGGCCAGGTGCATCAGTCCCCTCCAACTCAAACACAACACTATGAATATGGTCCCACTGTCCTCAGATCTAACCCCGCGAAAAATACCGCCCACACGCTATGCTCCTAAGGCTCCCCTGGCTCTTAAGCAACTAAACACGAGGAAAGTTTTTAGTCGGACGTGCCAGAAATTACAACTAGACAGCTGGCCTTCTGTGTCAATCCAAAAAAACTAATTTAATTTTCAAAAAGGTATTGACCCTATCCAGAGAACATAAAATCAATTTCAGGCTACTTAATTCAGATATCAATGCTGCATGGGATGATCAGCCAGCTTGAGTTTTGATAATTGTTCAGAGAACAACCCCGAAGTGCCTATTAGTTTTTTCTGCTTTTAGAAGACTGGCAGCTTTTCTTCAAAAGCAAATGTTCTGTAAACCATAAAAAGAAAGGAGTAAGCTTCACTAGTGTCACATAGAAATGGAGTAGCCTATGCAAATGACACCTGATAGCCTGAATTTCCCCTCCTTTATATTTCAGAGAGGACATTATGTGTGGAACCGAAAAGACCTCTTAGCTCTGAATCCAAACAATGTGGACTATTTACTGGGTGAGTCTGTGTTTGCTGTAAATGTCCTCCTTTAATTCCTATCGCTGACCAATGGCATCACCTGTCCCAAAGTTCACTCTGTACTGGCTTGTTTTCCAGTGTAATCTAAAAAGTCCCCCCCCCCCCAGGTCTTTTTGAGCCAGGAGACTTGACATACAACTTGGAGCGAAACACAGAGACAGACCCTTCCCTAACAGAGATGGTGGACGTGGCCATTAGAATCCTGAGGAAAAACCCTGAGGGGTTCTACCTTCTGGTGGAGGGTGGGTGAATCTCCACAAACTTGATTCTAGAAAAATCGCTGTTTGAAAACAGAAAGCCTTAAAACAAAGTGGATGAAATGCAGTGTCAACACCACCTCCAACCCAGCCCTCACAATGATGATCAGTGTCAATGACTGAAAAGCTGTGAAAAATCATTTTAACCACTGTTTGCTTATATGCCTCAGACACCCTTATTTAGCAATGTCTACAATAATAGTGTGTATAAGACATCTGATCAGTGCAGGTACATTAAATATATACCTGAGCATGCAAAGTTATGATAGAAGAGATTATGCAATGTAAAACATGTAATTACATGAAACAGGATGTGCATTTATGGAAATTATAGTACGTGAAAATAAGTGGAGCAGCAGTCTTGTATGCTCTTGTTTGCTGTTAAGCATTGTCTGACTGTCTTTTTGTATGCTAAGCTGTAGACAAGTTGTATTTCTGTTTTAACACAGGTGATTCTGAGGCAAATTTGCTCTGCTGCCAAGAATTATGGGTAGAGCAGCAGTTTGTCTGTGAAGTTCAGTAATGATTATAGCTGGCATAGCTCCACAACATCAAGCTACAAATTATCCAGATATTTCCTGGAAAAGTTGGGTTCCTTTCGTAATGCTACAACATCTGTACTGTCTCTGGTTATATGTCTAGTTATATAATCACCTGTTAGGTTTATTTTACATATAATTATTTATCAGATGCTCTTATCCACAGAGACTTACAAAAATGTATACAAAAATGTTAGATACAGAGAAGAGATGATACCAAATAATTAGTCCCATAATTTGTGGCATGATAGATATAAGAGGGAATTTGAGTGTATATGGCTTTTACTTGGCAAATATGGTATGAATGATCAGGTTACAGGAGTAGTTGACCCAAAATACAGAGGAGGCCATATAACACTTAGACCACAACATTGGTTCATAACTTTGACTCACAAATAATGACAGTGTTACTTTTTTCAATGAAAAAAATATATTTCTTTAATAAATTGTTGATCACTGAACTTAACAGAACTGAACAGTGTCACTATATTGTGTTTGTGAAGAGTGAAAGAAACACTTGCATCTAATTTTGAGTCTGAATTAAGGACAAATGTTGATTGAATCCTATTGATAGTGTTCCTGAAAAAGAGAACATTAAAGACAGATAATGGACGCACTAAAACTACCTCTCTTTTACAGGTGGGCGAATTGACCATGGGCATCATGAGGGCAAAGCCAAGCAGGCCCTGCATGAAGCAGTGGAGATGGACAGGGCTATCGGCAGGGCAGGCCTTATGACCAGCCCATATGACACACTGACTGTTGTCACAGCAGACCACTCCCACGTCTTCAACTTCGGAGGCTACACGCCACGAGGGAATTCCATCTTTGGTGAGCAGAGAGAGAAGAAGAATGAAACTTCTGATTTTCTGATGTGTTGGGGGTATACATTTTCCTTTGAAAACTTTGAAAGTAGGGTAATCCAGGAAAAGTTATGGAAAAGCTATGGAATGTGGTCAGATATATTACTTTTCTTAAGGCACGGAAAATTCCCCAAATATTAAAAGGTCCATTCTTGTGTTTTTGTTTCTTGCTAACTTTCAAGCTTTATGTCATTTCCTAGCAAGACATTGTTCCAAGCAATGTCAGTGTTCTGATATCACTAAGAAATTGGGCTTGTACATTAAGTCCACTATTAAAAGGGCATTGGTGACTAGTTCTTGCTACCAGAAACATCTTAAAGTCCATGCAGATACAGCAAAGTTAATAAAGCAGTTTGTCCCAATGTGAGTATTCCCTGACAATCCCATCCTTAGAACAACGCAATTATATACTAACTTGATCATTTAAAATTGTCCTGGAGAATATTACATTTAGTCTCTTAAAGTAATTAAAAAACGATGATGAAAACATAAGTCAGGTTTGAGTTGGAACCCTGCTGGTGTACCATATTCTGGCCCTACCTATAACCGGGCAGTGACATTTAATGCTTTTTCCACAGTGTTAAAGGTTCCCCAGGTTAAAGTCTCCACATGCCCCTCAATGTTTTCTGTAGGTAAAGAACTGCATGTGTCCTGAAATGTATTTATCTCTCCACAGGACTGGCACCCATGCTGAGTGATGTGGACCAGAAGCCCTTCACTGCCATCCTGTATGGAAACGGGCCAGGGTACAAGATTGTGAACGGCGTGAGAGAGAACGTTTCAACCATTGACTACAGTACGCAGTCTGTCCCTGTGTTACCCTAGGATTCCTCTGTGGTTCTACCTGACATTACTCTCTTTCTCTCTCCCCATCTCTCTCATCTCTCTCCTATCTCTGCAAAATTCAAACGCATTTTCAAAGTGTGAACCACAAACACTCATAATACAGCATTAAGTCACACCTTGAATGAGACAGCAGCAGCGATAACGACAATACTATTAGTGATGATAATATATTGTAAATGTAACCATAAGACTAGTGGTGTTGATAATGGTGGAATAATAAAGGTACTGCTGATAGGCTGCGCTCTCTCTGTTCCACAGACCAGAATAACTACCAGGCCCAGTCTGCAGTTCCTCTGCGCATGGAGACCCATGGTGGTGAGGACGTGGCTGTGTTTTCCAAGGGCCCCATGGCGCACCTTCTGCACGGCGTCAAGGAGCAGAACTACATTCCCCATGTCATGGCCTATGCTGCCTGCATTGGCCAAAACACCCGCCACTGTGTGTCTGCTGTGAGCCAGGCCACTGGGCCCTCTGCAGCCCTGCCAGGTGTGCTGGCTGCCCTCCTCACACTGACCCTCCTGCTCTGCTGACCCTGTCCCCTTCAGGGATATTAGAGCAGAGCACCCCCTTCCCATGACTTAAACCAAAGGTGGTTTTTTAAAGAAGAGCTCCTGCGCTGCTTTGTGGGGGACAGAATCGTGTTAAATGATACCAGGGACCTGGAAATGGTGCACAGTGGTTTTGATGAAATGTCCTGCAGTCCAGTTTTGATGTAGTGTTTAGGTGCAAAGTGTGTAGTATGTCTGTTGTAAGAAGAGAGAGGAAGATGTAGAATGATGAAGAATACACCGCAAAGGAGACAGAACAAGGAGTCTCAGTAAAGGACATTTTAATCCATATCAAAAGGAAACGATTTCCTTCTGAAAGAAATGCAGTGTTGATTATAATTGTGTTCCTATTGTATCACAGTACACTGTAAACTGTTCTGGATGTACTGTACTGCACACTGTATTGTATTACAGTGCACTGTAAAAAAATATATATAAAAAAAAAAATCTGAGCTGAAAAATCTGGTGGCCAACCAAACCATATTTTATATACAGACAAAAATTATGTTACTGGATATTACTGGATATTTTCATTTTGAGTATTTGAATTTTAATCATGTAACCTACTATAGAAACATCTATACAATGAGCAATATATTCAGTTGGAAAGTAACCCTTATTTTTGTTTTGATGTCACGTACGAAATGGAGATATCAGGATGGAACCTGCTTTTGAAGTAAATTGACTGTTTTAATGTGCCCATAGTTTATTTTTAATCATGCACACTTTTATCTAAATACATTATTTTGGCCCTTCTTACATTTAAATTTTGTGATTGAGAATAATCTACCTCAAACACCTTTAGAGTCACATCCAGATATCTACTGCCAATTTCTCTCTTAAATGTCAATTTTGACAAGCCATTTAAATTGTAACGTGATGTTCATTAAGGAGACTATTTGCATTATGTTTGAATGCCATGAAAATTAATGTACCTGGATTCAGCCAGTTTCAGCATAGAAACTACTGGTATTTTTCTTTGGCAATCAATGAACTTGTTCCCAATCAACACTGAACTCTCTGTACTGTATGTAGACAGCAATATGTGGACTTTGAGTTAAATGTTAGTAGTTGGCTCAACATTAACTGGACTTAAAAGTTACCTGGGTCAGTTGTTACTCTGGAACTATTCTTGGTTTGTTAGTCATGTGGTTATCTTTCAATCTAAATATTATTCAGAAAAATATTGAATAATATTTTTTAATACTCAAATATGAACAAAATACTGTGTATCTTTTTAAACAATGTTAAATGATTTACATGTGCTACAAGATATCTAATAGATTACAAAATTGTACTGAAGATTTATGATGGGATGTCATTCTGAGGAGAAATGTGTCATTGTTTCACATTTATAATTCCACCTTCCACTGATTGTAACCAAGGCATATCAGAAAACTGGTTTAAAGTGTATTTTTAACTGGATATTGCATTCTATATGAACAGCACTGGACAGTATGGAGTATAAACAGCATTACTCCAGTAATCTGAAACACTAGTTTATGATGTCTGTAAAATGTTGGTTAGTTTCAGAGGTGAAGGGTCAGTATGAACGTGTTGTATGAACTGTATTTCTCTGAATGTTTAACAAAAAGAGGGAAAAAAAGAGAATCAATAGTGTTAAATGATTAAAAACATTTCATTCCAGATTTGAAAGTGGGACAGATCATGCAGCCTTGCCCCGGTGTGTCAGAGCGTTTCTATGGCCTGCTTTTGCAGTGTGTGTGAGGAATTTCAGAGATTCAGACTGGAGATTGGGCCTCTCTGCATTTTGATGGCAGAGCAAAGGCCTGATGTTGGCCGAGAAACAAAAAGGAGCTTCTGTCTGTGGTGGTGATTATGATTCCTATCAGGAGTAATGCCAGGCCTTGTCTGGGATCCAGTCCTCTTTCAGGGCAGTGTCTGAAGTCACAAGAAATCAATGAGCCAGGAGTTTACACCCACCCCCTCAAGAAAAATAAGACTAATCCCAATGTGCTTTGTCCTAGGTTTTCAGTAAGAACACTGAGCCAGTGATGATTAATTTCAGTACCTCTGCAATATTTTTAGTAACTTATAATGCAAAGTAAAAAAAGATGAATTATTATATATCATTAGTATTATTCAATGCTAGCGTCAAAACTGTTATATTGAATCTAGATTCAGTCTATTTTTTAACACACTATATCATTCATGCTCTATATAGTGAATTATATCAACGACCTTCATTTGAACAATTTATTTTATTTACATTCAGATTTGCCCTACAGTTGTGAAACATTTGCCAGTTCAACGTTTTTTCTACTGTGTCTGAACAGGAGCCCAGAAAGTTCTTTGAGGAAACGCTTAAGACTCCGTCATTAGGTATTAGGCAGGAAATTCAGTGAAAGATAAATTCATTCAGTGGTATAGAAATGAACTGACAGTATATAATAGGATTTTATACACTATATGGACAAATGTATTTGGCCACACCTGTTTTTCAGGGTTTGGGCTAGGTCCCTTATCTCCAGTGAAGGGCAATCTTAATGCTTCAGCATACCAAGACATTTTGAACAATGCTATGCTTCCAAATATGTTTGGGGAAGGCCCTTTTGTATTCCAACATGACTGTGCCCCAGTGCACAAAGCAAGGACTATAAACACATGGTTTGATGAGTTCAGTGTGGAAGAACTTGACTGGCCCGCCCAGAGCCCTGACCTCAACTCCATCGAGCACCTTTTGGATGAACTGGAATGGAGATTGCAAGCCAGGCCTTCTCATGCAACATCAGTGCCTGACCTCATAAATGCTCTACAGAATGAATAGGCACAAATTCCCACAGAAACACTCCAAAATCTTGTGGAAAGCCTTCCAAGAAGAGTGGAAGCTGTTATAGCTGCAAAAGGGGGGGCAACTCCATATTAAAGTATATGCATTTGAATACAATGTCATTACAAAGTAATGGTCAGGCATCCGAATACTTTTGTCCATATAGTGTATATTCTGGGGTTTGATATTGCAGGTTTGCAAGCAGTGCTCCAGTCATGTTTCCTCTTTGACTGTCTTTATCTTCAAATGCCCGTCTCAATTGGAGAATAGAATGTGCTTTTTCAAAAACATTTTAGAAAAAAAAAGACTCTGACTCAGCTTGCAAACGACTAAACTGTAATTAAAAAGGGAAAGAAAGAAAAGTAATTACCCCCCATCTTATGTCTTTTGAAGCCTGAGTCGGAGATTCTTCCCATCACTACTGTCATTCGCCTGTGTGGTGATGGGGAGCCCACAAATAGCCTCACTGTCTGCACAGTTTCAGCACTGTGTCTGATTTGATTGGGTGTCCATGAGAAATGGTACCAGGAAAACAGTGGTTTCCACATCATAGAGATTTTTTGGCCACTGGATCTGGCTATGGGAATTGTTCGGAGAATTCCCGTAAAGCAGGCACCAACAAGATCCTCGATAAATGACTACATTTTCTAAAATACGGCTTTTCCCCCACCCTGAATAATGATTTGTCTTTCAATAGCAGGCAATTTTTACAAGAAGTAGTTTTCTAAATTAAAAGGTCAACACAGTGGTAATGTATAATGCTTATCAGGAGTTCAGCTGTCTTTTTACAAGACATCAACCTCAAAATGAACCTCATCAACTTCAAAAAAAACCTTAAAACTTAGAAAAGCCCAATGTGTCTTTTTTAGGTAGCAGTCTGAGCCACATGTGTCAGATAGCATAAACTACAGCTGTTCTGGAATGTCCTCTCCCTCAGTGGGCCAAAGGAGATACCTCCTGCAGTCATGTTCTCTGTCTTCTGACAGTACTTGCCCCAAGGTTCTTTGAACTAAAACAACACAGGATGGAATTAGAGGGGTTTGGGGGATTGTGCATGGCCTCCAGCAGATAACAAAGAGGCAGTTAGTGGAGGCTGACAGCTCCAAGGGCCCTCCATAAAGAGGGTACTGAGGCTGCAGAAGTGGCTTCTGTCCCCTCATTAGAGACCAGATCCCCTTTAAGCCTGAGCTCCTACCCCCAGTGACCAGCACGCCCATCCGAGCCAGGGTAACAAGCTCTTAGTGCCATTCCCCACGGCTCCTGCCTGGCATCCCTCACAGACACATCTCAACGGACCATCAATTCCTGAAATTCTGAGTCAAACTATGCGGCCACATTCCATAGGATGAACACCAGCCAGCACCGCAGCGATACCTCGGCACACAGGGTGATTTTTGATGTCCGACAAGATTACGTCAAGTTGTCACGAGCCTGTCTGTGGGCTGCGGGAGTACTGTTTATCACCCGGGGCTCAGTGCAGGACCTCCATTATCATCGTCCATTGAGGCTGCTTATTCTATTATGACATCACAAACCCTGCAGCAGTAGTGGACCCACACAGTCTGTGCAGCAATTACGGCATTAGGCAAAGGTAGAATGAGCACCAAATATGTGGTCTTTGTAAACATGGCTTTTGTGCGCTGTGTAATTGGATGGACCCATTGATGCCAGGACTGTACCCATGAGCTCTGTGTCCATTGTACCCTGTCCACCAGCACTCAGATGGTGCTCACAAAGGGGCTATTAATGGTCAGGTTACTGACTCACTCAGTTATGAGACATAACTGTTTAGACAACCTGTTTAGGCACACTGTTTAGACTGTTATGAGACATTTGTCAATACAAAATTTTAAATTTATGTCATGAAAATTTATGTTATGACAATGTTGTAAAAACATTGAACTTCTTACTCAATTTTCACATAGCGTAGTGATGTCACAATGAGAACTGGCTTCTTAAAGGTTTTACTTGCAAACAATGATTGATCCCTCTGCAGTGCCACAGACAGATGGCAAGAATTCTTCCTATTTATCTTCTTTTAACAAAAGCCTTCTTTTTCCAGAAATCAATTTGACTATTATCACTGAGAGATGTTTTGGTGAGACGACACATAAAGAACTGCAATATTCAATTCAGTTTCCCTTTCAGACAAAGAAAGCCATAATTGATGAAATGCATTTTTTCCTTGAAGCTTTATAACAGTTACATTACTTGGTTTTTCACTTTCTTTGATGCACTGTTCAAAAGATTGTGACAAGGTAAAAGCCTCAACACAAAAGCAGTAGCTGAGTTTTAGAATTCTCCTATTTTGACACATTTTCAGAGAGCAAAAACTCTTGCACCAGCTCAATTCTACAGTGTTCTTTAAGGCCCTATTTCATATGCTAATCGCTGTTCTGGAAAAACACTTGATAGTGACATCATATAACAGAAACAGTGCTCATTCTCATAAATGTCACTTTTCACATGAAAATTCAGAGATGTAGATTTGATAACAATTATACTGCACTGTAGAAGGTCGTGTGTGGAAACAAAAGCAGCCTTCTTAATGACACAGAACAGGCTACAGAAGTTGCAAGCTATGGATGTGGTCAACAGCCATGAACAACCCATGATCTCAGAATAAATAAGAACAGCACAAATTGACAATCTTATGAAGTGATCCTTCTGTGTATCAGAAGTAGGACAGCTTGTACAACCCAGTTTACTATAAAAAGGTCAACCGTTGCTTGGTTACCTGAGTTACTCTGTGCTGAGAGCAGGTGAGTAAAGTATGCACAGTGGATTGGATGACCCTGAAAGTGCTCCTGTGAAGAATAACGGCAGTTGCTGAAAATATGTCAGTGCTGTTACAAACCCAATTGCAAGCTCTTTGCTAAGCAGGAGGTGGCATGAGTAAGAATGTGATGAGGGAAAAAAAACATCATCCATAGGTTTCAAAGGAACATCATTGCTCTTCATGGTCTCTCCCAGATGACTGATTCTATAGGCACAGCCCACAGCACACAGCACAATTGCAGAAGCTTCCCGTTTCAGCAGGGGATGCTGAAGTAATGCCTTTCAGCCATTTTCACTTTGGAAAAATGTAATGCAATATATTATATCTTGAATGATGAAGTTAATAACTGGTAAAGATGTTCTGTTTTGGTAGTATTTGCTTTCACAAAATTAGTTTTTAAAAATCTGGCTCAGTAACTTTTCATACATGAGTAAGAGTGGAGAATGTGTATTGTTAGGTTAAAGATTTTAGCACTTTGTCTTAGTCATTTGAAAAACATGAAAGTAATTAAGAAAAACTCACTGAGGTAACTGTAAGCTTAGAGTAGATTAGTTACTTTGAAAACAATGTGAAATGTGCTTGATATTTGATGTTATCATTTACAAACCAATACTATTGATTCATCCTTCATGTCTAGATGGGCAGGGTCACTCCTGCAAGAAACACAGTGTCACACATTTCACGCTCAGCACTGATTTCATTAGACAGCTGAGATCTGTAATGCAACCTCATGTGTGCAATAAAGCAGAGAAGTTACTGGAATTATGTTTTTCTTACTTATTGCACAATGTCTAGTGATAAATTCTCTCCCTTCTCAGGAAATTTCATAAGACACCTGCTGATACTTTGTACAGGCTCGGTTTCAATCATTTCCCCCATCTTTCTTTTCGTCTCAGCATGAAGACTATTATGGGCTGGAAACAGTGCAGGCTCTCGAGAAGCAGAAGAGAAGGCATAGCCCGCTTAAATAGATCCTCCCTGAACACAATATAAATATTAAAAAGGACAAGGTTAACAGTAAACCAGTTTATTTAATTATCCATTGTTTTGACAGAAATTGTATTTACCACCCTCAGAGTTTGGGAATACTTGCAGCTATTGCGTTTCCTGTTCCGATCCAACCAGTGTTTCTGTTTATGTTTGGATCCGGGATTTGATTCAATTAGAATTTGACCACCCCTCAGCTGAATCTTTGGAAAGAAGCTGTGACCTTTCCCCATCATACTGAAAATGCTCACAAGAAACTCTACCTTTGCTTCACACCAGGGGTCATTCATGACTTTAAACAGATGCCCATATGGAACAAAAACCGGTGAAATTATACATTTTACTGGGGTCTGCAAGATGTCAAATGATTGCTGAATTATCTGCACTGGGGTGCAGGTCTCATGCTGCTAGTCTGGACACTCCTTCAGGGCCATCCCTTTGCGCTATTGTGGTGCTCTGAGTTAGGGAGGCACCCTTTGAATTAACTGGCTTAAACTCATTGAATGTGCACTTACATGATTCCATGGCCATAATTAATCACACAAGTACCCATTGCAGTCCTTTTCTCATCTGAAATTAATCATTTCACCCGTAGCATTTTGCCACATGCATCTACTCATCAACTACTTCAAACTCTGGTGATGTCACTACAGTCTAGACTCCTTAACTGTTACATATTACAACTGCTATTTTTAGTATATCCTGATTTAATCATGTCCCATGGACTTATGTTTATATTGTCAAGACTGTGGACAGTTTTTTATTCTCCTGTAGTATGGTAACTTCACTCTGCCTGCTCTGCCCACTCTGGGATATTGTGCACAGCCTAATGTTGCTTTCTTACAATATATTGATTCACCCTCATGCATCCGTCCATAGGCAGTTTGGGGGCAGAGGACAAGAGAAATGAAACTGAACAACGAAAAACTGGCCTAGGCTTGAGCATCACTGCCTTACATGGATTGCAATGTACACACGTCAGACACTTATAAATAATAATAAAATCGTGTGACAGCTCTCCCTCTCCCTGAACTGTCGGCAGACTCAGCAGTCCCCATTTCAGCTACCTCACCCACTTTTACTGCAGCAGCTTAGTGTTCAGCACTGCCAAGTACTTCATACTCAGACCTTCCTTGAGAATTTTCAGGAATTCAGAATCATCTCTGCCTCATGCAATTGTAATGACTTCCACTGTAATGACAGTTCCCAGTGTGTTTTAACTGCCAGCACAGTGTCCTTCAGCCAGCACACTGTGCCCTCACCCACTGCCTTTATTACCTCCTGCACCATTTGCTCAAGGGCTTTCTTCGCAGCCACTACGTCTGTGTTGTCTAGCCCATGTCCTCCCTGGTATCTTGGCTCAATCACAGCAAGGGTCCCAAGGGCACTTCGCTCTTGACATGTAATACACATCTCTAGGGGCCATTGAGTGAGGTGCAACTTTTCCAGCCCTTCCCAGAAATCTAAATTATTATCATTTTGATTATTGGCTAATCCATTGGCTGATACTGGCTGATCCATCCTTTTGATGCTGGGTGATTGAAATACAATGCAATTAAAACAAGTTGAGCAAAACTCTGGGCCCTAATCATTATGTAATTACAGTGGAAAAGGCAGGGTGAAGTCAGGGGGAAGAAGACAACTAAAAATGACATACAGTTTCCACTATTAGGCTGTTACATACCCATTGGCGATAAGAAGGTTTATATTTTGTATACAGATCTCTTTTTACTACAGATGTTATTTTGTGATATGTGTTTGAAAAATATGTACTGTATTAAAAATATTATCCTATATTGGATTCTTTCTGCCCTTGAATTTGCGGAGTAGAATTTTTGGCAGGGAATAATAGGTAAAAATGAACGGTCTGCATTGGGGGATAGCCACACGTGTACTGGGGCACTCCTTATGTCTACATTATTCAATATTCAGGCTGTGATGGCATAGGGTACAACTGAATTGGACTTTCACTGTTCATTGAAGCGCATGTTAGGTGTTTGAATGGCAAAAGCCAGCAACTCAGAATGCTTTCCTTGCTATACAAAGAATCCATTAAATTCCTGGCAACCCTTTTGCTCACCAAGCCTGTGGCGGGAGCCACGCTGGATCAAGCCGAAAGGTATTATGGATTTACCGGTCAAAATCCCAGCCAGGACCAGCGACGTGACGCTTCGGGACTTTGAATACTGTCTCCAGTGTGGCTTCCAGTCTGAGCTCTGCGGTGTGGGCTTGGCTCTTGGTTCATTAAAATTCCTCACTCATCCTGGGGGAGAGGAAACCAGCCCTGCAAAGGTCTTCCCGAATGTGAGGACTGTAAATCCAAACCCATTCCCGCTGGTGGCGTAGGGCTCTCCTGCTTGATTTGAATTCAGAAACACCACCCTCACCCTAGATCACGGCACCCTGGAAGTGCTCCTCTTGGGGTTGGGCTTTTTTCATACTAATTCTTTAAGTGCAGTGCCTCCTTCTCTCAATGACAAAACACGTCACGTCCAATTTCAGAATATCGTGCTTTTAAATATGCAAGCGGGATGACATTCCTTGCAGCCCCACCGCCTGCTTCCTCTGATAATCTGGGAGGATTTCACATCACATGGCACATGCTGTTGCCTGTTGTCTTTGCTTACAGATTCACAACGACAGCTGTGCTGCCTGTGAAGGACAACCAAACTTTAATATCTTTAAACATTTAGTCATTTGATAAAATAAAAATGTGTATGCATAGGTGATAACAGGAGCAGTTGGATGTAGTTAAGAAAATTTTAAAAAATTCTTGAATGTCTGATTTCAGCCAAGTTGCCCTGGTTTTCGGCAGCTGCACATTCATTCACAGTCATACTCCTTTGTTACTTGTCTGCAGAGTAGGCCTTTCCCATCAGTTTTGAAGGGTCTGTAGACAATTATGTCACTTGTGGTGAGGGCTTAGTCTGATGATGAGGTGAGACAAGTCCCAGGAGCAACAGAGTATCACAGCTCAGATGAGAAGCTCTGATTTGACCAGTGCAGATGCTTGTGTCCAGGGTAGTGCCAACAGCAGCCTTCCGGTTACGGTGCAACCTGCTAAGCATTGCTTTGTGTAACATAGCATCGTGCATGTAACCTGTGTTGTCTGATACTTCTTAGCACTGTTTTGGTGCCTGAAGCTTTATCGCTGATGTGGGCCCTCCATTCAGGACTGTACCCATGAGCTCTGCAGTACTGCATACATCAGCACTCAGATGGCTGTCACAAAGGTGTAACTAATGGTTAAGTTACTTACTCAGTCAGTCTGCAACAAGACACTGTCCCCCATTCAGCAAAATGAATGTTTATTACAAGCGGTCATCGTGGAGACAGTATTCTGCTCGGGTAAACATTGGATTGTATCTGTCACATGCTTATCCTGTAGCTGTTTATTTTTTTTTAATTCGATGCTTCATAAATAATGTGTTACTGCTATTCACCACATATGACCTTGATCTTACTGCTCTTCTGATATGCAGTGTATGTGTCTGCCAAGGTGTCCTTATTTTCTCTGGAGAAGAGCTGACCAAATTAAATATATATATATATATATATATACTAACATCCTTGACAGGTCATAGTAGTTGTTCTCAATTACTTCTGAGATTCTGACCATTTTTGGTAAAAACATTACATCTGTACAAGACAGGCCTTGTTAGTGATTGACCTGGGGTAAGTAATAAGACACTGATAGGGAAGTGTTACCAATATACTGGTTCATTAGTACGTAGCTTGAATTGGCTCTACAGCAAAGACTGACCTCCATCTTCTGGGTCATAAATATGGAATCTCTTTCATAGTTCTGAATTAATTAATAAAAACAAACTAGAATTTAAAGCCTTTTAAAGTCTTTAAAAACCATACATTTGAAATGTGCAAGTTGTTTTCTAAAATACTCACAGGGTTTTTTTTTCAGACATACGTATGCAAATGTATTGATGAATAATTCACTCTACAGTGATGACAGACCCAAAATGAAAACTTAAAGGGAAACACTTCTAAAGAGAACCAGTTCACTTTTGGGTGTCTTTAAAGGGACATACTCATTAAAGCTGGCCTGAAGAATTAACAAGCTACCAACCCAAGGCACAACAAGCCCTTGTTTTATTCTTGGTTTCATATATTTATTTATTTATTTACAGTATTTATAGCTTTTACAGAGAATGATTTTTTTTATTTAAAAAAGAGGAATATAGAGATGTCTTTGCTCTTGAACAAACGCAGTTACAGCAGGTTAAATATTTAGGA